>NC_090729.1:53139558-53157058 GCF_036898095.1 Palaemon carinicauda
TATATATATATATATATATATATATATATATATATATATATATATATATATATATATATATATATATATATATATATGGATGAAAGTCAACACAATATCATGTTCAAATAGACATTAATTCCCACCTCATAATTTGGATCGAACCCTAGCCTCTTCCAATGAAAGGACAGTTGGCTTCCAACCATGCCATCAGGGGCTCAAAAGAGGACTGAACCTAACTTCAATATGCAGTTCAGGATTTATCTGGGTAAACATCAGTCTCTTACCAGTGAGTTTTCCCCTACTTACATGCCCACTAGGTGACACAAATGATAGCTTTTTTGTTGGAATTTCCACGATTGAGTCAATATGGATGAAAATCCACACAATATCGTGTTCAAATAGAAATAAATTTCTACCTTATACTTGGAATCAAACCCTAGCCCCTAGAAAAGAAAGGTTAGATTGCTTCAACCATGCCACTAGAGGCTAAAAAACTCACAACTTAACTGCTACCTGCAGTTCAGGATTTACATGGCGAAACGTCTTTTTCCGAGTTTTCCCCAACTTCCCGGCCAACTAGGTAACAGAATTAATAGCTTTTTAGATGGAATTATCCCTAATGAGTCAATATGGATGAAAATCAACACAATACAGTTTTCAAACATGAATAATATTCTACCTAATACTTGGGATCGAACCCTAGCCCCTTCGAATGAAAGGCCAGGTCGCCAGAGCTCAAAAGTAGTCGGAACGTAACTGCTACCTAAAGTTCAGTATTTAGCTAGTGGAAAATCAGTCTCGTACCAGCGAGTTTTCCCCGACTTCTGGGCCCACTAGGCAAAACAATTGATATATTTTTAATTGGAATTACCACCAATGAGTCAATATGGATGAAAATCAATACAATAACGAGTTCAATTATAAAACAAAATTTCTACCTCATAGGTTGGATCGAACTGTACCCCCTTCAAATGAAAGGCCGGGTCACTTCCAACCAGGCCACTAGAGACTCAAAAGAAGTGGGAACCTAACTGCTATCTGCATTTCAGGATTTACCTGGCGAGACATCAGTCTCTTACCAATGAAATTTAACCAGACTTCCCATCCCTCTGAATGACACAATTGATAGCTTTTCATTTGGAATTATCTCTAATGAGTCAATAACGATGAAAATCAACTCACTATTGTGTTTAAATAGAAAATCATTTCTACCTCTTACGTTGGATCAAACCCTAGCCCCTTCAAATGAAAGGCCAGGTCACTTCCAACCATGCCACCAGAGGCGAGAAGGAAGTCAGAACCTATCAGCTTCCTGCAGTTCAGGATTTACCTGCCAAAACATCAGTTTCTTACTACCGAGATTTCCCTGACTTCCCGTCGTACTAGGTGACACACTTGCTAGCTTTTTAATTGGAATTACCCTTAATGAGTCAATTTGGGTGGAAATCAACACAAAATCGTGTTCATATATAAATAATTTCCTACCTCATACTTTGGATCAAATCCTAGCCCCTTTAAATGAAAAGGCGGGTTGATTCCAACCAAGCCATCAGAGAAATCGGAACCTAACTGCTATATGCAGTTCAGGATTTACCTGGCGAATCATCAGTCTCTCACAAGTTAATTTCAACACAAAAGCTATTAAGTATGTAACCTAGTGGGCAGCGAAGTCGGGAAAAACTTGTTGGTAAAAGACTGATGTTTCGCTAAGTAAATCCTGAAATGCAGGTAGCAGTTAGGTTCCGACTTCTTTTGAGCCTCGGGTGGCTAGATAGAAGTGACCTGGCCTTATCATCCATATTGATTCATTAGGGGTAATTCCAACTAGAAAGCTATCTATTGTGTTGCCTAGTGGGCCGAGAATTCGGGGAAAACTCGCTGGTAAGAGATTGAAGTTTTGGCAGGTAAATCCTTCACTGGAGGTAGTAGTCAGGATCCGACTTCTTTTGAGACTGGTGGCATGGTGGGAGGCGACCTGGCCTTTCATTTGAAGGGGCTAGGGTTCGATCCCAAGTATGAGCTAACAAATTATTCATGTTTGAAGACTACATTGTGTTAATCTTCATCCATATTGACTCATTAGGGATAATTCCAACTAAAAAGTTATTAATTTTGTTACCTTTCTTATATATATATATATATATATATATATATATATATATATATATATATATATATATATATATATATATATATATATATATATATATATATATATATATATATATATATATATATATATATATATATATATATACACACACACACACACGAGGGCTGTCAGAAAAGTACCTGGAGCGTTTGAAACCTAATCGCCTTCAAAGTAGTCTTCTCGGAACTCCACACTTCTCCCACGGGGGCCACCATTGTTAGAAGCAAGGTCTATAGAATACCAAGTATACCCACTTGCAGGTAAATAGGGGGTTAGCGGGGATTAGAGGGGTAAATGTTAAGTGGTGGTAAGTTTTGTGACGTCATGGAGCGCCATTGGCCGGCGAAAGAGCACCATTCAGCATTAGCCTGATTGGCAAAAGTTTAGTATTCTTAAAATTATCCCGTTGAAAATAACATTTTTGTTTCAGAAAAATTAATATTATAAGATATTTTGATAACTAGATTTCGTTACAAAATACTTCCTGTGAGAGGGTTTTTAAGTAAAATCGTTTAAAAAAAGTCGCTTATCAGAAGAGAACAAATATTACTGAAATCCTTTATGGAAATATTGTCTCACCAAATGTACAAATAAGCAACTTGCATGCATATCTAGATATATTTTTACACTAATTTTTTACTAGTGACTAAAAACTAAATCTTAAATTTATATATTCAAATAAAGTTGTACAAACACACTATAGAAATAAGTAATCATGATTATAACATTTTACAACCTTTTAATTTTAATAACTATTTTACTTGCAGGAGTTATATATTTTAATTATTATTATTATTCTAAAAAATATTTCGACAACGAATAAAATAAGTGACTAAAAGTGGTAATCCCATTTTATTTGGAATATCTAATGCTAATTTTTACTACTCTGTTCCCATGTTTGTCTTTTCCCATTGATACCTTTTTTTTCTTACAATATTCTTTATCAGATCAGTAAATTCTTTTGATGGCTTCACTAATTCCTTTTTTGCTCTGCTAATTATACCTGTCCACGAATTGTCCCCCTTTAATACAGAGGCCCCAAGATTTGTGCATTAAGGAAACTTAAGAGCAATGAAACCGGTGGAACAGTCTAGACCTCCTTTCTGTTTTGCATCATCCAGGTATTCTATTAACTTCCTCTATAATTTCTGAAACATTTCCTTCGCCGTTGCATTCATCGGGCAAACAAAATATCATCGCAGATAGCATTAGTTCACGTTGTAGATTTGTAATCTTTATTTTTAGAGAGAGAGAGAGAGAGAGAGAGAGAGAGAGAGAGAGAGAGAGAGAGAGAGAGAGAGAGAGAGAGAGAGAGAGAGAGAGAGAGTTTCATTATCAAGAATATAAAAGGTTCCAGCTGTTACTTTATCTATTTTTCAATTGCAATCTTTATTATATTTTGACCTTATAAGGTAACTGTCCTTTTCTAGCAGATGAGATTTAACACTATGTTTAAATGCATCTAACGTTAAGTGATGATAGTAGACTTACATTTATCACAAAAAGATAAGGAACTGTTCAAGTCCATCTTGATTCATTCTATAAGTCAATAGAAATGACTCAGTGAATTTAATTTTTACCATTTTTAACAATTTTGGAAGAGAATCACAAGAAACTGCCTATTTATTTGGAATGAATAAAGACACTTTATTTCCAATTTCCTTCAATGATTTTACTGTATGTCGTGCAGTTGATGATTTCATCCTGATTTTGTAAGTTTAACCCGTATTGATTTCTGGTCATCTTTGTATCGTGCGGAACTTCAGAGATAAATTTACTTATTTTTTCGGAATGCTTATCTAAAAATAATCCTTCGCTACAAAAATATTTAAGCGATTTCGTAAGTGTTTCTAATATCAATTGTACAACTCATTTTACATTCATACGATGAAAGCCACTGACATTTATATGTTTTTTCCAAGTTTATATGAAGTTTTCTGATGAATTTTACTTTATAAGTTCACTTAGCGAAGAGCAGTTGCCAAAATAACCTTCACTTTGCTGAAAGCCACTATCAAATAAATTGTTTTTTATTAGTCTCATGAGATGTGCAGCATCAGCAAAGACAAAACTAACGCTATCGGTGATGCTGGATTCTCAATCATCGAATTATGAACACTTATGCCTAAAGATTTCCATAAACTAACGTTGGTAGGACCTAGGTTGTTAAATATAAACATTACAGGAAAACTTGTTAATTCTATCTCAATGATAGTATGATTTATAGAGAATAAAGAGTATCTGAATCTTTGTCATAACAACTCTTCCAGGCAATGCTGCATTCATCAAATGATTAAATGGAAACACGCTCAAAATTATTTCTGATTTGTGCTTAAATAATTTGATAATGGTTCTTAAAATTTATGGTTCGACATCCAGCATACTAACCCAGCTATTTAACGTAGACATGGAGGAAAAGAGTGGAATACTGAACACCAGCTTCCTTGCAAGCAAATTGTAAAATAGAAAATACTGGAAAACAAAGGCTGGTAAATCAGACCGTGGTGCGGTGTGACGTCATCAATAACCGTATGGCTAGCCTGCGCAGTAGAGGACACAGTTTGGGTCGCTGATGGGTAGACCCGGTATTCTATAGGACCTTTTTTAGAAGCATTCCGAGGAAGCCTCTTTAGAAATAGACTCTAGTTTGGCTGTCGTAGCAACGAAAATGTCCTCTCTTGTCTGAATTACGTCCCTTTCAATGGTATCTTGAGTTTAAGGAAAAGCTAAAAGTGTCAAGGAGCCAAATAAGGAGAGTAAGGAGCCTGCTGAACTAAAGGGATCTGGTTTTTTGCCAAAAAAGTCAGAATGAAATGCGTTGTCGTTATGGAGGGGCTGGAAAAATTTTCCTTGAAATGAACAACCAACGAGATCACTAAACACTACCTCGCTCAAATGCTGCTTGTCAACAACTGACGCTACCAACAAGTGGGAAAAACCTTACGCATGCACAAAAAAGTTCAAGGTACCTCTATGCAAGCGCGCTTGATTCAAATCCATCACATGCTGGAAAAAAGTGAGGTCGGATACTTTTCTAACAGCCCTCGTATATATATATATATATATATATATATATATATATATATATATATATATATATATATATATATATATATATATATATATATATATATATATATATATATATATATTAGAGAGAGAGAGAGAGGAGAGAGAGAGGAGAGAGAGAGAGACAGAGAGAGAGAGAGAGAGAGAGAGAGAGAGAGAGAGAGAGAGAGAGAGAGAGAGAGAGAGAGAGAGAGAGAGAGAGAGAGAGAGAGAGAGAGAGAGAGAGAGAGAGAGAGAGAGAGAGAGAGTTTAGCCTGGCTATTTGCAATTCATAAAATATGGCAGAGCAGTTACCTTCTTTCCATATGTATAAGTGTTTAAAACCTGGTGTCGCTTTTGTTTAGTAATATATATATATATATATATATATATATATATATATATATATATATATATATATATATATATATATATATATATATATATATATTTATTTACATATATATATATATATATACATATATATATATATATATATATATATATATATATATATATATATATATATATATATATATATACATATATATATATATATATATTTATTTACATATATATATACATATATATATATATATATATATATATATATATATATATATATATATATATATATATATATATATATATAAATTAACTTTTATAATCATATACTTCCCCCTTTCTAAATACTCTGATTTTGGTTTGCCCCACAGAACTCGTATTCTGAATTGTGTAATCACAATCTATTGGAATCATCAGCTTATTCTTCCCTAAGACCCTGATAAAGGGAAGGGAAAAGAACGAGGTAAATTGAAAGAAGAAGTAATGACGAGTTTCGAGTATCAATCATAGTAGATACGATAAGGTTTGATTAGTAGTCTCCCATTCATGAAAGGACCTTTGATATTTTGGCCGAAGACTATCATTATAATCACGCAATGATTCAGGAAAAGGGGTTTGTTTAGCTGAATAGATGAGGGGATCTTCTGGGGGGGGGGGGGGTGCTTGCAGTTTTGGCAAACAATATATGGGTTTTTTTTTAAATGTTGTGCTCATAGTTACGAGTGTGTGTGTATATATACATATGAAATGACCATAAAAAGACCTCAGAGAGTATAGATACTTAATTTCTTTAATTGACCCTCCAATAAGTCTCTTCCGCACAGATCTGATTAAAATAGAACCCTCTTATAGGATATATTCCATTTTTTTCCCTTCTTCCTTCTCCCTTTATGGCACTTTCTTCATCGATGGAAGTCAATCTTTTTCAAGTATTATGATTGTAGGTTTAAATTTGATAACAACATCCTCCTAAGTCAACAACACAAGGATGTTTTCGGATTTTCGGATGCACTCTTCGTAATTTTTTTTTACTTTTCATATATCTTGACACAAATTGGAGTATATTACATTAAGCATAAGAAAAACATGTTATTATAATCTTTCATTGAGTAACCGAGTCTTCTAGAAACATGGAATTTACATAACTAACAATAATTGAGAATTGCAGGAAGGTAAAACGAACATTCAAGTTTTATTTGGGGGTTCCGGCGTTTTCCTGTTATTTTTAAAAGTTATTTTTTCGCAACTGGTTGGACTGTCTTTTGGAAGCATTTAACTTACAAAAAAAGGTGTCTCGATATTTTGAAATGATTTTCTCATACTTTTTTCTCACATTCAAATGATTGGGTTTTGACACAGCAAATACAAGTCAAACGTCAAATTTTATTATCAAATAGTAACATAATAGACAAATAATAACACTTCTTTCAAAATGTTAAATACTTTTTCTTTCAGAGGTAATAGTTGGGCATGGGCATCACCCAACCATTGATATACTACAGCTAGAGAATTATTGGGCACTTTTTCTGGTCAGACTGTAATACGTTGGATCTCTCTCTGGTTAAGGCTTAATTTTCCTTTGCCTACACATACACGGAATAGGCAGGCCTATTCTTTCCACATTATCCTGTATCCTCATACACCTTACAATCTTGAGATTATCAAACAATTCTTATTCCTGAAAGGGTTAACTGCTGCACAGTAATTGTTCAATTGCTACTTTTGTTTTGGTAAGGGTAGAAGGAACTATTCAGCCTTTGTAAGCAGCTCTTCTAGAAGAAGAACATTCCAAAATGAAACTATTGTACTTTATGCTTGAGTAATGCCATAGCTTCTGTACCATAATGTTCCTCTGTCTTGGGCTAGTTTTTTCATGCTTGAGGGTACACTTGGGCACATAAACATATTTCTCTTCCCCATGTTTCCCTATTTAATTCCTTCAATGGGCTACTTTTCCTGTTGGTGTCTTTGGGGTTACAGCATCCTGCTTTTCCCAACTAGGGTTGTAACCTAGCGAATAATAATAATAATAATAATAATAATAATAATAATAATAATAATAATAATAATAATAATAATAATAATAATAATAATAATAATAATAATAATAATGATTATTATTATAATGGTAAGGCCAATGTTTTAACGCAGGATTAGTCTTATTAGGTGGAGGGATCCCCTCCTCCTTCCTCATCAATTCACAAGATTACCTGGCTTATATTAGTTCACACCTACTCATCAGCTCCACACAAGCTTATCTCTAAGCAGTTGAGGCCCTGAGATTAACAGGAAAAATGCAACTGTAACTGATCTTCTTGCACCCATATTTGATGAGATGAGTAACTCTGCCTGGAGATGGAGAATCCCTTGTTGCGACTGACATTAGTCTATCCCCTTTCTTCCCTCCACCAATAGGTTGATGCTAGTGGTAATTGAGGGTGAAATGCCATATCTTGGCCTGGTAATGAGCTTAGGAAATAGCTGCATGTAAAACTCCTCGTGTTGGAAGTAGCTTTTGAGCTTTTAGTTTTTTCTTTGTGAAAAGCTTCCACATGAGATCACTAACATACACCAAAGTTATATAAGGCTTAGAGCTGGCAAACAAATGTCTCAATAGCACGTTCAGTGTTAACTCTAAGCTCCTTGGAGATTAATAGGGCAACAAAAGCAGGTATAAACTCTATGGATCATCGTTTCAGGGCCTGTCAACAGGTAAGGTACCGCTTGCTAGCCAATCGACAAATTATGTCTGTTCCAGAGCATAAATGAAGTCCTAGTAAGTGTTCAGCATTTACTAGCCTTGTTACTCTCTATTGGTCCCGGTCATCAGTGTCCAGTTGCAAGGAAAAACGCATTAGTGTCAGGTGAATGAATGTAATTTTCTGTTGTTCCTCTTCGAGCAACATGCAGACTGTGCTGACTAATGCTTGTTTCAGCTTTTTCATGAGATCAGCAGAGATGTTAAACATCCATAGAGTTTGAGGGCACCCCCTTGCTATGAAATAACCTTAAAGACTGTGGGCCAACCCTCGAAATGGTGAAACACTTGGAAAATAAACAGTCAGTTCATCTTCGGTTCTGATGCTAGACATGACCTGCTTTGCTGACACCTTATCAACTGGTGTCTTATCAGCAACATGATAAGCAGTGGCTAGTTTTATACCCTGCCATCTCTCTTATGGCCTCCTTCAGTAGAGTAGGAAGATTATAACAGGGTAAAACTAGATTGGCATCATAATACTTGCAGCACTTGCAGATCAGTTTGGCCCATTGCCTGGACAACTGCCATTTCATCAATGTAGTCACCTCCTGTGGTGGTAATAAAGCAATGTCATTAGTGACATCTTCTGGTTGCAGATCACCACCAGTTTTGCTTGGTAAGTCCTCAAGTATAGCCTTTATCTTGCTATCGTCTGTGTTTGGCAGGGAACTCATGGGAAGGCAATAGATTCATGCTGACCAATGCCCTCTTTAAGGTTGATCTTAGTGCATGAGCATAAAACAAACAACATGCGAGCGAATAGTGATGTCATCCTTAAGCTCATTTAGTTGATTGTGTAGTTTATGCTTCACTGACTTACCTTACTGCTTTAAAAGTTCTTAGTCCTCACTACTGCTGGCTGCACCTCGCTGGACATTCTGACACTATCATGATGGGTAATATCATCAATAGTACGATCATCATCCTCAGCGATAGTCCCACTCTCCTGTACCATCCAATTCTGATTCTTGCTCTCATCAGCAGCCTTTTGCTGTTGTCTCCTCACACTGAATATGCACACTTTATGAACTGGTTCTTTGTTGTCTTGTTCGTAGAAGAAACACAGGCTTGCATTGAAAGTAAATGTTACTGAATGTGTGAAGTGAGGAGTCTTGCTTTCAGCAGTCTGATACCATAGTTGCAGCTGAAGAGAAAGGTTGCCAAATTCTCTTTTGATGATGGGGACTCTTTCCTTGTTGTCAGGTACTCTGGTATCGTTTTAGGTGACCACTGTGACACGTTGACCCATAAAATTTTCCGTGCCACTTTGTTTTCTTTTCTTTCAGATCCATGGCAGTATAGTCTTGGAACTGTCTGCTGATCTGTGAATATTCAGCATCTCCATACTACCCTTTTCCATATGAAAATGGAGGAACTTATAATATGCTTCTTCCGATGGTTTAGTCACTAGATCCGGAATGGCTACTGACATTGAATGCACGGTCTCAAATCAGTTTCTAGTTTAGGGGTCTTACTGGTCCTTGACTCCATTGTGTGAATGCGTAATGCAACAAACAAAAATTATGACCCACTTGATGAATCTAGATGTATATTTATTATTCTAAGGCCTTAACTATCAAGTAAAAATCAAATGTGATTCAATATTGGTTATCTCCCGGTAAAGCAAAAAGTGACATATCATTACTTGTTGATTTGAGTTGGAAGTGGAATAGATGATGAAAAGCTTATAAAAAACCTGTTAATTTTGTCATACAGGTAAACAAGTATTCTGCAGTTAATATATTGGTAGTTGTGGATAAATATACGCACATAAAAGCTTTAGCCAAAAAAATTAACATTTTGGAACTTGAGACTTTAAAATCAAACTTGCGTAGTTTAATGTTCTCGTCCAAATTTAACTTTTCAACTTTGATGCTGCGCTAACGATACTAGAGCTTGATGAAAAAAATGGCAACATCATTTTTCCACTTCCAGGCACTACAAAGAACACATTCTTAACGGTTCTAAAAAAAATGAACATGGAATACCGACGGGAATCCCAGTTTGTTACATTAGACCCTCCACTTTTCTACTGGCAAACACCGAAGCGAAGGTTATAACTCGTCGGTGAAATTAACAATACGCATATTTGTTTTCTATGCAATTTATGCAACATTACAATATACTCAAGCAAAAAAAAAAAAAAGAATAAAAACCTTTAAAAAAAAAAGAAATAGCAAAACCTTTCTCTGCGGACTTACATCAATGGCCTGTGATTTCCGTATTGAAAGGGATAAGTGAGTGATGACAGGTAAGATGTTGGAACATACTTATGCGTGTGTATGTGTGCGTGTGTGGACAACACTGATTAAGTTAACATGGGCATACGTTATGCATTGTACTCAATACACAATAATCTAAACTTTAAATAAAAAAAAATAGAAACCATTTTTCTACAGACTTCCAGTATAGTCCTATGATGTAGGTCCATATAGAAAGGGTTTTCTATGTGTTGCATAAATTGCATAAAAATAACAATTAAATGAATTTCTAATTTCATCGCGGATTTACAACCGTGGTACCCTACCTCACCTCCATCCCCGCTTCGGTGTTTGAATATAGGCTGTTCCTTTTGCATGCTCGCAATTTTCACAAATTTCGAGTTTTGTTGATTGCACGTTTTTAGTAGATTCTTATTCAAAGAAAGTTTATAACAACATGTTTTTTATTAAGCTTAGTTCAATTTATCCCAAATCTTATTAAGAGTTACAAAATTACGTAGCATACATCGGAAAACAAGCTTTGCTAGGGTTATTATTAAATCTATTATTAAAATCACAATACTTTATAATCTCGTTATTCGTTAACATTATGTATTGGCAAAACATATATATGAGGGAGAAATTTAGTTTAGTAAATGAGTTTCGATTCATATTATTTGGTCAATATTTAAAAATAATGAAGGTATCCAGATAAAAATACTTCCAACCAATTAGCTATTAGGAAACCTTTCCATGCTAGAAGGGCACCCCTGCGAGTCTGTACTATGCAATCATGGAGTTTTCGATCAGTCATTATTCCTAAATTTGGCGACAGAACATCTAAACTGACCAAATTCAAAAACAGCCAGCCCCAACTTCAAAATCCCCGGGAATAGAATTTTCAAAAGTATACTGCCCATCCTCGTTGTCTATGCAGTTCCGCGTTGCAAATGAAAGAAACCGCTTTAATATTCATTGTGAACTACACATCGAATTTCGAAAACACTGCAGACTAGGACGGCATTATTCCTGCCAGTCACACACCGGCGGATTATTGTGCATTTAAGTTCATTCGTATTACTATTGATGTATATACGCTGAATAAATGCAGTGAATTTGAAAGGAAGAGTTGATATATGAAAAGACTTTATTACACACACACTATATATATATATATATATATATATATATATATATATATATATATATATATATATATATATATATATATATATATATATATATATATATATATATATATATATATATATATATATATATATATATATATATATATATATATATGTATATATATATATATATATATATATATATATATATATATATATATATATATATATATATATATATATATGATAAGTTATTATTGTTTATGAGTTTCGTATGATTGTAAAATCTAATTTACCTTCTTCAATAAATACTGGAAAAAAAATTTGAATGTAATCTAAAGTAATGATAACAATGTAGTATTCAAATTTGTTCATCGTCCACGTTATCAATAATAGTTCTTTTGTAATCCCACTTAATAAGAAATAATAAACAACCAAAGAACAAAATAATATTTATTTTTTTGCATTTAGCGTTCTTGCATTACACATTTAGCGTTCTTGCATTACAGGAAGTCACTCCCACACAATTTTAATTCCACATTCCATAATCAACCACATCTGAAAACTTCTGAAGTTTTCATTAGACAAGCAGCTTGTCATATACATGTGTGCTCAAAAACATGTTACCGCTAAACTTGATACCAGTTATCACAGTATATGATAATACCCTAAAAATTCAAACTTTCCCGTGCAAAGTTTGAACGCCAGAATGAATACATATCGAACACCACTACTCGACAAAACCTTAAGCCCCGCCCCTTACCTCTCATTGGCGTTTACACAAAAGAAAATAATTTTATTCTAATTCACCCAGTTCAACCGAAATAAATTATATTTCTTTTGTAATCCCACTTAATAAGAAATAATAAACAACCAAAGAACGAAATAATATTTATTTTTTGCATTTAGCGTTCTTGCATTACAGAATGAAAGAAAGGTCCAATTACGAAACAATATGCTTATAAACCTAATCTAAGCGAAACCAACAGTCTTGAATCCAGCATATCTTTGATGTAACCATCCTTCGCGGACTCTGATCGCCATCTCCCATGTTTTTTAAACAATCTATCTGAAACGCCAGAATTAGGGCAAACTGTCGCACCACCAACTCTTAGACTATGCAAACCGTATTTTGAAATGTCTGAAACTATAGATTTAAAAGCTTCAATAAACAGTTCCCGCATTCTTGAATAAGTCAAAGGTTTATTAGCCTTTCTAATCTGATAACCTGCCTTTGTTTTAGTAATATTCCGAAAATTAAATTCAGAACTTTCATTAGAAAACCCACACCACATAAAATACTTCTCCAGATTTCTGACAGGACATACATCAGTATGTGTCCAAGCAATTACAACATGTTGACCATCTCTATATATATCAGTCTTACTTTTCTCAATAAAAATAGATATATGCGTTTGTTCAAAACAAACATCTGAACATCTGATGCTCAATAACTCACTGCATCGCAAAAAACCAGAATATGCAACCAAACATGCACATATTGTTCTTTGATTATAAATGTTTCCACTTTCAAAAAATTTACAGTACATTTGTTTTAACATTTCTGCATTTATAGGCTCTTTTTTCGTTATCGGTACAGACAAACGTCTTTTCCCTGCCTCATACACATTCTTCACTAAATCCGAATCTGTCGGAGATGAAATTCCAATAACGGAATATGCCCAGCGAATTCCATACAAGGCTGAAGATAACACACTCACTGAAACTCCTTCCTGAATTAAACTTGCTAAATACATACAAATCACCAAAGGCTTCATAGTAGACTTTTTATCATGAATGCCATTCTTCTCCAACCACGTAACCCACTTCATATAGCTCCGATAGTACACTTTAGTCGTAGAACTTGCACGCCACTCTGCTAATAATTCTGGAATTCTCTCTATATTTTCTTTTACAGATTCCGGAAGAATGGCTACATCATTTTCATATACCTGCAAAAATACCTGTAAAATAAAAACCTTAATAAACACATGCTTTTATTTAAAGTCAATTTTCAAACATAGCATATAAAAATTCAGATCAACATTTCCAAACATTGAATCATAACTTTTCCCACACATATAAAAATCCTTCTGTGATGGTAAATAAACAACACCCTTAACAAAATGATCAAAGTGTGTACCATCTGGACACAACAATGGCCAAAAACTTGACGATTCCCATTTCGGAACCACTAAAGCACCGCAAACTTTATCTTCTGACATTTTTGCCAAAACTCTACCTACCAAATAAGTAGATGGACAGAACCACCCTCTTATGTTAGCCCAACTCTCTGTAAATGCATCAATACCGCTACATTTCATGTTCCAGTACCTTGAATAAAACTTATCTAATTTCTGATTACTATCACTAGCAAACCAATCAATCTCAAATGATCCCCACAATTCACTTATATAATTGAAAATTTGCAAGGACACACCCCAATCATCAGAATCCCGAAGTTGACTTATAAAGTCTGCCTTTTCATTAAGAGACCTTGGAATCCACTCCATCTCCAAATGAATACTATTAACTAAACAATGTCTGTAAATATCCAAAGAAATATTTTGGAGATCAACCTTCATACTTCCCTTAGAAATTATACTGACGATGTTCTTATTATCAGTGAACCATTTGACCCGTTTTCCTTCCACCTCATGATTTAAAGAAATCAAAACTCCACATTCCATGAGAAATACCATGCCTAGAATTTACAACATAACCACTAAAAGCATGTCCACTAGCATCCGAAAATACAAACTTAACACACGATGGTTGACACTTCAACTGCCTAATATTAATAGCATCTATGTTGTCTAACCAAAACTGAATTTGACCACAACTGTCATTTGATAAAACTATATGATCATTCCATGACCTTGAATTTAAAATGTCAACACTCAAGCACCTTGTCATCAGCTGACTAACAGACCCTATAACAG
The DNA here is from genome assembly GCF_036898095.1 of Palaemon carinicauda. Classification (NCBI taxonomy): domain Eukaryota; kingdom Metazoa; phylum Arthropoda; class Malacostraca; order Decapoda; family Palaemonidae; genus Palaemon; species Palaemon carinicauda. The sequence continues at coordinate 53,154,120 of NC_090729.1, forward strand.
TAGACATTGAAATTATTTGCCCAACAAAACTAGCAACTTTCCGAACAAACACTTTTCTAAATTTGACACAATCACCCATGATTTCTAAACCGGTATCTCGAACTTTCTTTAATCTTTTTTCTGTAACTTTCAAAACTAACTTCATCGTGTCAATACAAAAACCTAACCAAACTAAGTTCTGCACTGGTGACCACACTGATCTAAGATCATTGATAACAAAACCACTCAACCGTAAATCTTCCCGAACACTCTCCGCCATTGACCTAGTTTCTTGTACGTCACAACCAATATCGATACCATCATCCAAATACATAATGACTCGTTTTCCTTCTCCCCTCCACTTCTTAATAAGAGGCCTAGTAACTTTTGTAAAAACATACGGAGCCGATTTTAATCCAAACGGGAGAACCAAAAATTTTAAAAATTGTTGTTCTCCATTCCTTATCCACGCAAATCCCAAAAATTCTGTATGGGGGTAAAACATTTCAATATGATGATAAGCTGAATGTAAATCAAAACTGAACATAAATGAATTAGACTTGAGATATACAAGTGCCGTTCTAATATCCTCATACTTCACGCTTTGTCTTAGTATATGTAAATTGATACATCTTAAATCTAAAATAAGTCTCTTTTTATTGTTTGACTGGACAGAAACTGTTAGAGGATTAACAATATAAGGAGCAAAATTGCATTGATCAATAAGTCCTTGATTTAACAATTCTGAAATTGCACTATCAACAAACTCCTTATGCATAAGTGAAGAATTGTTGTTTTTATGAACATTTCTACAAGGCATGGTGTAAAAAGGAATTTTATAACCGTGTTTTATAATATCTAAAACACTGTCATAAGCACCAATATTTTCCCAAAATTGTACATTTAACCTTAATCTGTCTTTAATACTTGAATCAGTAACACTTTGACTTTCAAATTCATAATTGTCAAGAAAGCACTACTCATCTTTAACAAAACTTGAAGCGTCAGACTGTACTCTGCTTTTTCTCTGACTGTCCTCCGACTGAACTTGGGGCGGATCTTGTCCTGAGGAGCGGGCATTCCCGTTGTAAGTGGGTGAAATCCCCGCAGACATAGCACCCACCGACTCGAAAGGGAAAATTTCTGACCTGCAGTCTAGGTTGAAGAATCGGCCGTGGAACATAAGGAACAGCAGGAACGGAAGCACCATACCTCGAGAACGGATTTGGAGCAGTAGCAGCGGGTTTAGCATTCGAATCCCTCCCGGTTCCCGAGCGAGTATCTTTGTCCTTCTTACGTTTCTTGAGCGCTCTGTTTTCCGCTTTGTAAATCTTGCTTTCATCATCCGAATCCCTGGCAACCGGATTTGTAACGTACTGGTTTACGGTCTCCCACCCTCCAGACGAAGAATCAGCTATTCGAATATGCTTGTTTCGCTCCTTAATTTTCTCTCCTGCTTCTTTAATTACTTCTTTTGCATAGTCAAGTTTTCCATTGTCAATTGCCCAGCTAATAAAATCAAAGGATTCTTGAATGTTAGAATTGAAGTTATATTGAACTTTATGTCCTTTTAACCTCCAATGTATTTCGTTCTGCCCTTTGAATTTCTTTATCTCTGACGACGCTGTAGCACTTGCACCTTGAATTTCCTCTCTCAAACCCGAAACTTTCGCATTGACAAACCCTTTTATTTCTTCCTTTTGAGACTTAATTTCAGCTAATAAGTCTGATATTGAAGGTTCTGCCATGCCGTATAACACTCGGTCAAAAGGAGCAACTTTCCCGTGCAAAGTTTGAACGCCAGAATGAATACATATCGAACACCACTACTCGACAAAACCTTAAGCCCCGCCCCTTACCTCTCATTGGCGTTTACACAAAAGAAAATAATTTTATTCTAATTCACCCAGTTCAACCGAAATAAATTATATTTTCAGTTCATTGATTTTCTTTCATCATCATGAACCTTCCTTTAGCGAGTTGGTCGGTTATGATGAATCGCTCTGGAGTGGGAGAGGGGCTGTTGCGTTTGCTGCCCATATAAAAATGTAAGATGATAGTGATGCTGGTGGTGCATGGAAAACACAAGAAGGAAAGGATGATGATGATTAGGTGGATGGAGCTAGAATGCTTGATCGATGACTGGGCGTGGAGGAGTCTGGAGCTTTACTTGTTTTACTTGTTTTGGGTTTAAATCCAACCCTCCACTGAAGTCGAGTAAACTTCTTCTCGGGCGGGTCCATATTAATCATCTAACGAAACATTTTCATTATAACTCATACAATTTTTTTATTGTAGCATCTTCCAAATCATATGATCTTGTGTAAAGTAATAAATTTAGTTTCTTCTTAAATTCAATTGCTCTCTTTAGTCCTTCATTTCAGTTGGCAGTTTATTATAATGTCTAGGCGCACAGTAGCTAAAAGCCCTTTCAACAAATTTACTATTTGTTCTTGGTTCAGATAGCCTATGTTTGTCATTCATGTGTCTTATGTTAACATTTGTTTCTAGTTCTAGTTTATTCAGACATTCTTTTAGATATTTTGGTTCATTTTCATTCAGTATCTTAAACGTTAGTAAGAGTAGCTTGTATTCAATTCTCGCCTTTACCGGCAGGCAGTGTAATTTAATTAGTGCAGGGGTAACTCTTTCCCTATTGTGTAGTCCTTTTCTTAATCTAGCGGCTCTGTTTTGTATTCTCTGAATTTTCTTCAGCTGATAATTTGGTAAGCCATTTAACAGTGAGTTGCAGTAATCAGTTCTTGTAAATATGTGGTGATTAATGGGTATGGCCATAGATTTTTCATTTAAGTATTTACTAATAAATGCTATATTTCTAATATGATTGTTACAATTTCTTACCATATTATTTATATGTTCATTCATTGTCAGTCTATCATCCATGATTACTCCAAGATTTCTGACAGATTTCTTTAGGTCAATGCTCGATTGACCTATTT
>NC_090729.1:53167058-53169558 GCF_036898095.1 Palaemon carinicauda
TTTAATTTTTAATTAAAACATGTCAAAAGAAGAAATGATGTCTGTTCAAACAACATCAGCAAAGAAAAAAAAAATCATCAACTCGAGGAATGTTACGTATGGAGGGATAAGGAGGAACATACTCGAAAATCCCCTCTTAAGGCACCACATGTGTGTGTGCTGATGATGTTCAGACATTGCACCATTAATAATGCTTTGTATTTCCTAGGTTGTAATTGTTTCATATACACACGATCGCCCAAAAATACTTTTACCGGTGCGGTTTTGAAATCGTAAATCATACTTTGAGTTGTGTTTTTCTTTAGCTCTTTTCAAAAACCTTTCAGTGATGTCCATTACTCTCCTCAATAGATTTAATAAATATACACGGTATTGCTCTGTTGAATAAATTGACAATTGTTGTGAATTAATGAATACTTCTATGATAACACAGAATCCTGTCCATACACTAAAAACAAAAGAGTATTCCTATGAATTATTATATGCAATGTTCGGTGCTAGCCCTGCTGTGAGAAGCATGGCGTGCCAATGAAGGGGGTCATTAGCCACTAAATAACGTATAATTTGCACTACTTCCCTATTATGCGATTCCACTATGCCATATGCTGAAGGTCTATATTCAGTCACTGAAAAGTGTTGAATTTTCCTCAAGTCCGTGACCAAATTCACCACATTATTTATAAACTCGAGGCGTTTATCATTTATTAAAATTCTCGGGTAACGAAACCTAGGAAGGAAAGAGTACAGTGCCTGGGCTAATGAAATTTCAGATTTATCCAACATTGCGTAAGTATGAATGTACCAAGTAAATGCATCCACGAATACACATTTATACTTATGTCGTGTTAAACTAGTAGGAAATGGTCCTACCCCATCCATATGCACTCTATAAAATTTTATAGGAATCACGGGCCAGTTCCTGGCTTCCGGCACAGTGTTTTTATGTTCTTTGAAATAGTTACAACCAAGATAGCCTTTTATGTAATTCTCTATAGGTTTTTTTCATTCCTAACCAAAAGAAGGATTCACGTGCTCTCCTTAATGTTCTGTCAATCCCTAAATGCCCTGCATGCGGATATGCATGTACAATGTGGATGGCTCGATTAATCAAAGAGAGAGGAAGAACTACCCGTGCCCAAAATTTCCCTCCCCTCTTCTCGTAAGCACAATATATGATATCATTTTCTATAAAAAAATTTCTAACGAGGTACATTTAGAAATGACGGATAACTCTCCGATTTCCCTTTAATTACTGCTCGCACTCTTTCCAACCATTGGTTTATTTCCGTCCGTCTCAGACTTCTGTTATGTCCCATCCTCCCAAGTCAATCAAACCTGCATCATCAGGGCATTCATCCTCGGCTATCAACATATAGACTCACATCCCTATCTCTCTCTCTCTAATATCTGCAAACCTCTCCCGCTCTCTATCTCTCCGCTACCGTATTTCGTTTGATCCTCGGTGACAAAAATTGACATTTATTCCCTTTGAATAAAAGTATTCTTAGTTTTACGAGTATTCGTTTTCTAATGTATTTCTCAGTTTCTATGAATATATGTTTAAATGTGATTATTTTCCTGCAGAGAAGTAGTTTTATCATATTGACTATATCAATGACTTTGTATGAATTAGTATAATAATATTTAAAGTGATAAGCTACCTTTTTTGCTAATTTTATCCATATAGATCAGATAAGATGACATATCATCCCATTGTTGTCAAACTTCTTCCTGTGGAGATTATATATATTGTTTGATTATTGTAAGGGCACATGCCAGTAATTTAAACTTGCCTTCTGGACGAAACCCCCTTTTTTTTGTATGTTGGGTTACAATTAAATCACTTGATGTTTGTTACGTAACCCTTGCAAATTTGTAAATGTGACAACATTGTACTCCTCCCGAGTTCTCTTCCAGGGTGGAAATGTGACACAGGCGGGCTTCTACCAGCGGACTCCAAAAGACAAGTAATTAGAGGATATTCTCCTGAATCCGACCATCATCACCTCGTGAACCATCACATCATTGCAGCAATGTTCTTATAAGAATACTCTGTAACCCCGTTTGATATTTGTTTAATTTTTATCAAGTAACGTAAATTTTGTTCATTTGTGGTAATGTTAATGTTCTCTCTTTAACGTAACTCTGATGATTTTTTTTTGTGTACTTTAAATATTAAATATATGTTAAACTTTTTAATGGAGTCTTTGCGAACCCGTGTGGCATCACCCCCAAAAGAATTGGTGCAGGAAATATAGTTTGAATCAAAGATAAACGGCAAATGTCTTTTACGTAAGTTTGTTTCTCAGGTCTGTGACTTGGCCTCGTGCAAAACTGGTGCACGAGGGTTTACAGTTTAAAGAAAGTAATCATATGTGGTTGTAAGTTCCCCAGTATTTCACCACACTCGGAATAATTCACGTTCCTTTCCCTATTTTTTTTTTTTTTTTTAATTTTGATGGGAGTCTTATTTTGGTTATGTTGTTCGTTCCTATTTTGT
>NC_090729.1:53174558-53182058 GCF_036898095.1 Palaemon carinicauda
AGGATGATCGTGAATGGGTGAAAGTGGTATGTAAGAAAAAGGGTAAGAAGGGAATGGTTAAGGATAGGAATTTAAGTGTGGAAGTGGATTCATTATATTCAAATGAGGAAGAAGGTAACAAAGGAGTAGACAGTGATGATAGCAGTGAGAATGAACGTGATGTGTGTAAGACTGTGTTTATGAGAGAGGTACCTCAGTGTGAAAGGTTCAATGAGCATAGCAGTAGGGATGTATATGATTTTTTTCAAGGAGTATGAGAGGTATTGTCAGGGTAAGTATGGTGATAGTAAAAGAGTTTGGGCTAGGGAGTTAGGAGAATATTTGACTGGGTATTTGTTGACGATGTATGGAGTGATAATGAGTGTAGGGGACGTTGATTATGAAAGTGTGAAAAAGAGAATAATTGAGCAGGTAAAACGTATGAAAGGGAGTGTTAAGTATAAGCGTAAGAATGATTTTGATGAAGCACGGATGAATGCAGGAGAAGCGATATCGATGTATGTATATAGGTTGGAAACTTTAGCTAGGAAGAAGTATGGGGATGAAGGTATAAATGAGAATAAGGAGTTAATGAAGAAGTTTTTGGCTACTGTACCCGAGAATGTTGCTGAGTTTGTTAATTTGAAACGGAAGGAGAAAATGAGGTAGACAAAAGAAAGATTGACATGGGATGATATTTTAGAGATAGTTGAGGATTACGAGTTGGATAGGTGTATGAAAGAAAGTAAATCTGTGAGTGTAAGAACTAGAAGGGAGGAAAGTGTGCCAGAATTTGTTAGTTTTAGAGATGCTGTTATGAGAGGACAGATGAGGGTAGCTGATAGTTTAGTAGATAGGAGTGTTAGGGCGAGTAATGTGGGAATACCTGCAAGGATAAATGAAGGGTTTAGGCAAGGGAATCAGGTTTGGAGGGATAGGAGTGTTAGTGCGCATCGAGGTATGTCAGATAGTCGTGTCCGGAATGAAAAGTGTTATAGGTGTGGAAAGGAAGGTTATAAGAAGAATGAATGTAGATGGGCTCTAGGTGCTTGTTTTGGATGTGGTGAGGTAGGGTATAGAATTGGTGATTGCAAGAAAGAGAAAGAGGTTAAGTGTTTTCGGTATGGTATGACTAGGCACATAGCGAGTGGATGTCGGAGTAATCGTACAAATGTGATTTGCGGTAATTGTGGTAAGGATGGTCATTATGCTAGAATGTGCAAGGAGCCACGGGGTAAGTGTACTGAATGTGGTGCAGATGGGCATGTAGCTAGGGTATGTAGGAAGAAGGGAGTAAATCAGCCAGGATGTTCGGGAAACTAGAGTGTAAGAGGGTTCAGCTGGGTGAGTCCTCGAGTGTGTGCGGAGTGAATGCGATGCATGTTCGTGAAGGTTTTCTGCATGAAGACGTGATGGGCGAAAGAGCTTATGACTGCATGAGTGCAAAAGTAAATTCTAATGGAATAGAGCTAGTTCGTCTGATTGATACTGGTTGTGGTGTCAATTTAATGTTTAGGAATGCATACGATAAGGTAAGGGATGTGTGTGAATTTAAGGGGTGTAAAGGTGAAGTGAAAGGTATCGGTAATTTAAGTATGTCTGTGCAAGGAAAGTTACGTGAAAATGTTATGATTGGGGGGCTGATGATGGAATGTAATTATTTTTATGTGGTTGAGGGAGTAAATGACAAATACGATGTGTTGTTAGGTTATAACTTCTTGAAAAAATGCAGTATGATTGTACATCTTAGTGTAAATATAATAGAGATGAAAGTTAAGGGTAAATTTTGTGGGGAATTTTATTTGAATGAAGATGGTAGTGTATGTACGAAGGTATGGAAGGGTGTGCCGTTAATAGCAAAAGAAGGTGTTAAATTGTCAAAAGATGCGAATGAGGTTGTCAGTGTAAAAGTTGCATGGCCGAATAGTCTGGGAATTGCCAATAGTGACAATTGTGAATATGTAGTGGAAGGCTCGGAAGCAAGTAATTTGGTGAAAGCAAGTGTGCATGTGTATGATGGTATTTTGAATTTGCAGGAGCCGAAGGTGTATGTGAGCTTGTTGCCGACTGTAAGGAGGAAGAGAATACGGGGTATACATGAGGGTGATTGCATGGGATGTATGTATACGTTGGTCAATGTAGAGGATGAAAGGTATGTTAAATTGAGACGTGTTATGACGGGTAAGATAAAGCAGGATGACGATTGGGACTATGAAAGTTTGAAAGAAAGAATTAATGTAGATGCGAATATAAGTGAGGGAGAAAGGGAACAATTGTATAGGATGTTATGGGATAGATGGAGAGTTTTGAGTCGCGGTGACGAGGATTGTGGGGGATCAAAGCTGCCTGAATATAAGATAGTTCTTAGTAATGATACCCCCATAATATCAGCGTCCCCGACATTTTCCTCCGCCCATTGCCAAGGAAATAGAAGAGCAGTGCCAAGAGTTAGAACAAATGGGTGTAATAGAAAGGAGTGAGAGTGCCTGGAATAGCCCTATTGTACCTGTAAGAAAGCCGGATGGAAGTTTACGTATGTGTATTGATTATTGGAAGGTGAATGAAGTAACTGTTAAAGAACGTTTTCCGATGAATGTAGTGTCTGACTGTGTGTATAAGATGCATGGTATGAAAGTTTTTACAAAGTTAGATTTAGTTAGGGGCTATTACCAGATGCCTCTGGCAGAGGGGAGCAGGCCCATTACGGCATTTTCAAGTAGAAATTGTCATTATCAGTTTAAAAGATTAAGTTTTGGCCATGCTAATGCGCCTGCTGCCTTCCAGAGGGCGATGAATGTAGTTTTGGCTGGGTTTGATAGACAGAAGGTGACTGTTTTTATTGATGATATTTTGATTGCTTGTGAGACTGTTGAGGAGCACATGCAGTTGCTTGAAGCAGTATTAGAATGGTTGATAGAAGTTGGTGTGAAAGTTAAGCTTGAAAAGTGTATATGGTTGGCCGGGGAGGTGGAATTTCTTGGGCATGTGGTGAGTGAATCGGGTATAAGGAAGAGTGAAAAGTTTGTGAGTAAGGTGAGAGAGTTTCCACGTCCTCATACGGTACGTGAGTTGAGAGGTTTTCTTGGGTTAATTGAATTTGGTCGGAAGTATGTCAGAGATTGTTCGGGAATAGGGAAGCCTTTGAATGAGTGGACAGGTAAGAGAAATAGTACGAGACTGAAATGGAATGAGCGTATGATTGAAGCATTTGAAAACTTGAAAGAAGAGGCTGCGAGAGATGTCACTTTGGCCTTTCCCGATTTTAGTGAACATGCGAGTATGCTAGAGTTATATACGGATGCTAGTGGGATTAGTATGGGTGGTTGCTTGGTTAAAATGCAAAGAATAAATGGAGATGAACAATTAAGAGTGATAGTGTATGTAAGTAAAGCATTTAATAAGGCTGAGCGAAAGTATTCCACGATTGAAAGGGAGTTGGCTGCGATAAGGTTTTGCGTGAAAGCGTTGAAGGTATTTTTGTATGGTGTGAAATTTATTGTGCGTACTGACCATCAACCCCTAGTGTATATGATTAGAAAAGAGTCTATGAATGCTAGGGTTACGAGGACAATAGAGGATTTGAATGAATTTGACTTTAAGCTAGAATATGTACCTGGGAGTAAGAACGTGATAGCAGATGCGATGTCAAGAATGCATGGTAAGATAGAAGAGAGTATCGAGAATGATTGTAATTTTTAAAGGTTGCCGGAAGATTTAATGGTGGTAAAAAGTTTTGAAGGGGATGACATGTTGTATAAATGTATTTTGTGTGGGTTGAATAAGTTTAAATTGAAGGGTTTGAATAGGGATATACCTGCTAGTATAGACGAGCTTAGAATGAGTGTTAGGAATGAAGTATCAAAAGAAATGGCATATAAGGAGGAGGATAGTATGCTTGAGGGTGAATTGTTATCACAAGTATTGTTGGTAGTAAGTATGTTGTATGGTGTCACTGTTTATTTGTATTTTGGGTGGAATCATCCGATGCAGTATTGAACAAATAAAGAGACTGAAAGGGAGTATATATTGAGGTTACAATGTAATGAAAGATGTTGCAAGTTGTTGAGTGAGAAGGAGGATTGTCCGAGTGACTTGAATCTGAGTGGTATGAGCATGGAAGATAGCGAAGATGACCATGGGTGTGATAAGGATGACCCTATTGATAGGAGAGTAAACATTTGTATGCATGGTGTAAAAGGAAGAATGATGACGTATGTGGTTATAAATGAGAATCAATACTGTAGTTTAATTGATACAGGTGTGCAAGTGTCATTAGTGAATATTTCTGTTATCAAGGAAATAGAGCGGTACAATTGGCAAGTGAAAAGGCAATGTGCGAGTGTAAGAATTCATGGGATAGGTAAAGGAAGTTTGCTAGTTTGGGAAGAAGTGCGTTTGAAAGTAAAACTGGGAAGTATGGAGGTGGAACATAATGTTATTGTAATGGGAGAGAATGAGATGCCTAGTTGTTTTTTTATAGGAATTGACTTTTTAAGGTTGCATGATATATCAGTTGATATTGGTAGTGGTTTGCTTCTGAAGAATGGATGTGAAGTAGTTGTGATAGAAGATAATAGTGTATTTATGGTGAATTTTGTTGGCATGGTTGATATTACGAGGAGTGAGGATTATCTACTGACTAAAGAGGAGGTGGAAGAAATGCAAGATGAATGTGTGGAAATTAAAAGGTTACGTGAATGTATCTTGAATAGTATTGAGGTAGAAGAATGGCCGTCTGATTTAGAGGTGTATAAGGAAGTTAGTAAGAGACTTATTGTGTGTAAGAATATTGTTTATTTTCTACATAAAGGAATCGATGAAGATATATATGTTCCTGTGTTTCCGATGCATGCAGCAGTAAGTATGTGTATGTTAGTGCATGAGAGATATGGGCATATGGGTAAGAATAAATTATGGGAATGCATGCATGAGAGATTGTTTACACCTGGGTTGAGTCAGATATGTAGGGATGTAGCGACTACGTATGAAGATTACCAGAAAGGGAAGTATGAGAGAGTGCATGCTAATCCGCCTGTTTTGAGATTACGTATGAAAAAACCATTTGAGATGTTTGTGACTGATTATGTTTCGTTGCCTGTGACTGCGAAAAGACACGTGGGAATGATTGTTATGGTTGATCACATGAGTAAATTTACCTATGCAATACCCATCAAGGATAAACGGAGTGAGACTGTTGCCAGAATGGTTGGTCAAGTGATGTTGCCGATGTGTGTGTGTAAGCCTGTGAGAATGTTAACTGATAATGGCCCTGAGTTTGTTGGATGGGAGTTTGAGCAGATTTTAAGAGAATGGGGTATTGAACATGTGTATTCGACTCCTTATATGCCAAGTGCGAATGGGTTGGCTGAAAGGACTGTAAGAACATTAACTGAAATTTTGCGAATGATGAGTACATGTGATAATTATTGGGATTTGTACTTTGGTAGAGCGTTGTGGGCTTACAATGCAACAGTGCATAAGAGTACGGGTATGTCTCCATGTAAGTTTGTGTTAAATTTTGAAAAGATAATTAGACAGAGGTTGGGTGTGTCGGAGGATGATAGAGATGTGTGGAAGAAAGCAGATAAGAGGTTTGAAAGCTTTAAAGTTGGTGAGAGAGTGATGAAAGAAGTAATTGAAAAGGGTAGAATGAATGTAAATAAGGTGCGTGATAAATTTGAAGGTCCCTATGAGGTGTTAGAAGTTGGTTCGAGTGGATTAAGTTACGTTTTTGGTAAGTTGTGTGTGGGAGGTATTGTGGAAAAAAATTAGCGCCCACCACAACCAGTTGCGTAAATGGAAAGAGGTACCTGAGTATATCCAAGAGAATGGGATGAGTAAATGGTTGAAAAGGAACAAGGGTGAACCTAGTAGGTATGAGGACTTAGGTCTGGAAGGTAAACAGTTGGTGTTAGTAGAATATAAGAAAAGGAAGAATACAAGAGCTTTAAGTAAAGATGAAAGAAGGGAAAATTTCATAAGTAAAAGTGAGAATAGAAATAAGTATGACAAGGGTGTAAATGTGCAAGTGTGTATGGAAGATAAATGTGTTAATACAGATGAATCATGGCTGAGTATGAATGATACCTATAGTGTGTGTGACTTTTCCTTAGGTGATGTAAAAGAAAGGATGACGAATGCGAGAGTGAGAGATAGGAGAATGATTAGTAGCATGAATGAATCTTTTGCTAAAGTTGAGAATGTTTTTGATGAAATGGATGAACTGTTTACAGAAATGAGTGCAATTTTAGGGCCAGATGAGAACGAGGTAGATATGATTGTACATGATATAAGAGATGATAGGGATTTAGATAGGAATAGTGTTAATATAGCGAATGATTGTGATAAGGAAGAAGTGAATGAGAGAGTATATGGGGGCCCAGTTAATCGGAGTAGAGGTCCCGTTACCGACTGCTACTGGGTTATGAAAAAAATAATGGAAGTGTTGTGTGAGAAGGATTTGGCAAAGTAAGGGGGGAGGAATGTAGAGGGTTTATTTTTGCTTTATTTTAATTTTTGATTTTGCCAAATCCTGAGAGAGAGAGAGAGAGAGAGAGAGAGAGAGAGAGAGAGAGAGAGAGAGAGAGAGAGAGCGAAAGTAGTTAGTGTATCGGTCGTTTGTGGTGAGAAAGACTGTTGGTACAAATGAGATTGTTTGTTTATGTTTTTAGTTGGGTTACGACAGTGGTGAATGTTTTGGAGTGAATGCTTTTTTTGATTGACTGCTGATAGAGGCGGTTGTGTGTGTGATTGCTGGATTTACTATTATTCTTTATTACCATGAGCCGTGATTCCTCTTTTGGAGAGGTTATTTTTTTAATATTGATTGACAACCTGGCTTATGATAAGGAACTGGATACGACTGTTCAGATTAAGTTAAATGTTGATGACCCGGACCGAATGATTTTTGATTGCGGTTAGTGATGATGATGATAAGGATGACGATGATGACGGTGATGATTACGACCCCAATTAGGGAGGCAGCTATGGCACATTGGCCCTTGCTGTAGTGGTACCCACAGAGTTGTGGTAGTTTGCCATTAAAGACAGTTGGCAGTGTGTGGACGACTGTACTGGTGTCCCTAAAATATATATAAACATATTTGGTTGTGGTGCATCTTAGTTTTAAGTTTTGATATTTTTTTTCCGGGTTTATGTGAATGTGGTATTTGTTATTTATTTTGTATGTTAAGTTTTTTTGTGGTGTCTGTATGATATCTTTAGTTTCAAGTATAATAATAATTTTGATTGCGTTTACTTTTAAGAATATAGTGTTAAGGTTATGTTTTGTTTTCATTTTCCTTCGGTCCAAGAGTCCAGTTGATAACGTAAGGGGAAAGTTTGTGCAGAGGAGACATTTGTCAGTTAGTGTGATCAAGGGTGTGGGGTTTGTTTTGCAATATCCCGCCACAGCATTGAAGGACATTTTGAGAAAGAAAGGTATCTAATTAATTAGGTGAAGAATTCCTTCCTGATTTGATATCTTTTCTATTAGGATAAGAGAGTTAAAATTGGTGCCAA
>NC_090729.1:53192058-53194558 GCF_036898095.1 Palaemon carinicauda
AGCTTACTGTAAAGCAGTTTTATTACTCTTTTCATTTGGAGTGGTCACCCGACCAAACCATCCATACCCCAGTGATGGAGCTAACAATAAATTGTTTAAAGTTAACCTAAACTTTGACTTATTCTAAGAAGTAACCTACAAGTATAATAATTCTATATCACATTGAAGAGACATGAGATGGAACCACAGTGTGTACCTATAACCTTCGCACACAAACAATTGGTGGCAGCGATTACAACTATAACAACCAGTGATTACAACTATAACAACCAGCGATTACAACTATAACAACCAGTGATTACAACTATATCAACCAGCGATTACAACTATAACAACCAGTGGTTACAACTGTAATAATTATCAGTAACAATAGTAATAAATCTACAATTACAATGAACTATTTTCGTCGACCAAAGTAATGAACTCATCAAATATTAGCTATAAATCAGATATAAACTGAGGAACCAGGATTTTATATCAACATATATCAGTAAACATCCTGAGTATACGAAGAAATGTCCTTCATCTATATCAACGTTTAATGAATGACTTTCATCACAAACATTCAAGAATCACATCGGGAAGTGAAACATTCATCAAATAAAATAACGCACGACGAGAAGCCATTTCCAAGGTCATCAAGCCAGCTAAACTCTTCCTGCAAACGCGAGAGAGAGAGAGGACGGGACGTTATCGGATCCAAACAATCTTCGTGTATATATACTATAGCTAAGTACATCCTTTATTCATTCGGGTTTTTGCAGTGAAGTGTTTTATGTCACGAGTCGATCGTCCGTTATTGCTGGGTGAGTTTTGTGTAATTTTAATCTTCCTTCATTAAAGGAATCTATATTCAACTACGAATTCTCGTCTGCTGATTTTTTTTTCTCTTTGTGCTAATTCCGTTTTCTTTCAGAAGTTCTCGGGAAATATCTTTGTCACATTAACTGTCTTAAAATCATCATTTTGGGGGACTTTATTATGATTTGCAACACATCTTTATTGTATAGTGCATATGCGTTTAAGCAGTGGACGTGTGTATTCATATAGATATTTTGATAGGATCCCAAAGAATCGTGGTGATAGAAAAAAAGTTAAAGTAAACATGTTGGCACCTGTGACTCACGGACCAAGTAACCCTACTCCCGTTGTTACTCTAGTGAGTGTAAGGTCAGGTATTTTTCTTTTTCAAGGTCGGGTTAATGGGTTCCTGCCTCAGAATGTTGAGTCATGGATATCGTCAGTAGATGCTCATTTAAACGCAAAATGTATCACAGACCCATTTGTACAATTATAATAAGCTAAAAGTCTCATAGACTTTGCTAAAGAAGATGCAAGCGCGTATCTTAGAGGAGTCTTTCTAAGAGGCAGTTACAGGAGACGATTTCAATGTTAGGCTACGTTCAATATATGATGGTGAGGAAGCTTTAGATGTAGTTTTGACACTAAGAAATACACTTAATCAAGCCTCTATGACTCAGCTTAATGTTATAGAATGGGCTGCTCTTATTGCCGACTGGCTGAATTAATATCAAGATATTTTAAGTAATTCCACATGGGTTACAGAAGATAACATCGCCGTGAAAGATTTCTTACGACTAATGTATTTGACTTGCATGACAATTATGTTGCCTGAGGCTTTAGTGCAGTGTTTTGATAAAAAGCTAACTCCTGAAAGTAGAAAAATTAGAGGTATTTAAATAGATAAAGAAACACATGTCTAAGTGTACTGACCTTGATCCCTTGCTTACTAAAGTTTCTGCCAAAAATGAAACTAAGCCACAACAAGTAAACATAGTTAATAATAATCAAGCTGCAGAGATGACTAGTTATCATTACAAACGCCAAGGTCACTTGATTGCAGACGGTAGGACGCGATTTTTTTGGATTCATAATGGTTCAACTCATTCATATAATCGATGCTTCTCGCGTAATCAACAGCAGAATCCTAGAAACACGCAGACAGTTCCATATGGAAATAAAAAGAAAAATCCTCAGTTTGATAAAAAGAAAAAGGCGAACGGCAATGTAGTTCAAAATAAAAAACAAACAAATAGTGCTTAAAGTAACTCTGTTCCTGGGCCGTCTAGCCAGAACTCGCAAGGTCAGACGAATTTTCAGAATATGCAAAGCAAAGCAAATAACACATAGTTAACTCCAATGGGAAGAGAGTGATGCTGGGTAATTCATATCAACATCTTTTGTATCAAATAATTCATTTAGTAAATTATCAGATTATAGTGAGGCAATGGATTTTCCTATGAAACACACGGCCGAATATAATAAATCAGTGCGGGTTCCTGTAGATTTGCAACAAATTCACACAATAATAAGCCAAAATGAGTTATATGCTGTAAATTTAGAACATCGTTCCTTCATATTATTTCTTTTACTCTGGTAGTCCACGTAATATCATGGATTTGAGGACTCATCACTTCTTAATTTCGAACTTCCTTATAGAGAAGTCCGGAGTAAGGCTCTCGGGTATAGGAAATAATGA
>NC_090729.1:53199558-53204558 GCF_036898095.1 Palaemon carinicauda
CCATAAATATAGCTTAAGGAAAGAGAGAGGCTATATCCTTGATCCATCCATCCATATACCAAAGTCATTTCCCCCAATTTTGGGGGGTAGCCGACATCAACAAAGAAAAAAAAAAAGGGGGGGGGACCTCTACTCTCTACGTTCCTCCAGCCTAACCAGGGACTCAGCCGAGTTCAGCTGGTACTGCTATGGTGCCACAGCCCAACCTCCCACATTTTCCACCACAGATGAAGCTTCATACTGCTGAGTCCCCTACTGCTGCTACCTCCGCGGTCATCTAAGGCACCGAAGGAAGCAGCAGGGCCTACTGGAACTGCGTCACAATCGCTCGCCATTCATTCCTATTTCTAGCACGCTCTCTTGCCTCTCTCACATCTATCCTCCTATAACCCAGAGCTTTCTTCACACCATTCCTCCACCCAAACCTTGGCCTTTCTCTTGTACTTCTCCCATCAACTCTTGCATTCATCACCTTCTTTAGCACACAGCCATTTTCCATTCTCTCAACATGGCCAAACCACCTCAACACATTCATATCCACTCTAGCCGCTAACTCCTTTCTTACACCCGTTCTCACCCTCACCACTTCGTTCCTAACCCTATCTACTCGAGATACACCAGCCATACTCCTTAGACACTTCATCTCAAACATATTAAATTTCTGTCTCTCCATCACTTTCATTCCCCACAACTCCGATCTATACATCACAGTTGGTACAATCACTTTCTCATATAGAACTCTCTTTACATTCATGCCCAACCCTCCATTTTTTACTACTCCCTTAACTGCCCCCAACACTTTGCAACCTTCATTCACTCTCTGATGTACATCTGCTTCCACTCCACCATTTTCTGCAACAACAGACCCCAAGTACTGAAACTGATCCATCTCCTCAAGTAACTCTCCATTCAACATGACATTCAACCTTGCACCACCTTCCTTTCTCGTACATATCATACCCTTACTCTTACCCACATTAACTCTCAACTTCCTTCTCTCACACACACCCTTCCAAATTCTTTCAATAGTCGGTCAAAATTCTCTTCTGTGTCTGCTACCAGTACAGTATCATCCGCAAACAACAACTGATTTACCTCCCATTCATGATCTTTCTCGCCTACCAGTTTTAAGCCTTGATAAGTAGTAAATATACGTAACCAGTTTTAGTTTTGGGTAAGGTACCTACCACATCAATTACTAACTCAAAAAAAGGATCACCTACAGTGGATTAGGACACATCGAGGCTTTAAAGATCCCTAATTTACTTTACCCATAACCTGACAAGTCTAACACGCTATGATAAACTGCTCCACACTCAATTTAATTGCACACCACCAAAAATACCTCGCCAGACTATGAACAGTTTTTAACATAATCAAATGACCTGAAAAAGAAATCAGCATGAGCTAACTCGAAAACAGAATTTCTAAATTGAGAAGGTTCCACAATATATTCCACCTGTCCAGTTTATTCAAATTATCAGATGCTGACGACTAAACCTATATAGTAAGCCCTTTACAACTTCAAACCCAGGTTTAGTCAGATCCTCAACATAGCCCAAATCAAAATTACATTCATCCTTTTGAGCTTTAATAAAAATGCCTCTTTCCCAATCAAGTTTCATATTAACTACTTCTTTACAACTACTCACTACTGGCACGGGCATTAAAACTTCTAACTCGATACAACTTAACATTAAGTGATCATAGCTATCTACATCAAGTAAATAAGCCGCTGTTGCTCCGGACTGAGTCATAACAGACACAGGACTAACATTTACTGATAATATAGGGAGCAACTACCGTCCTTCACTATCCAGCATATCATTTCCTAGGATACAATCTATACCTGGAATAGGTAGACTATCCACCACAGCCAACTCAGTGACGCGATCATATCCTAGAAAAGACGTGGACAGTAACCAACGGAGCGGACACAACTGAATCCAGAAACACTCTCAACAATTCAAAATTACCAGTTTATTTCTCAAAATTATTTAGAGCAATCTTCAGGACTAATGACTTGGCAGAATCAGTGTCCCTAAAAAAATTTAACGTAAACAACATGAGAGTCAAAAATCAACTTTCCAGGCCACATATATTTATCGTACCTGAGTCCTGATTGGGGACTAGAAATATTAGGCTTATTAATATTTACTGAACTACTATCTACTAGAGGTCTGTCTACAGCAATACGGCTACTAACCTCTGACTTGTCACTAACCAAAGCTATAGGACTTTGATTATTTCGCTCTAAGCACATCGTACAAGCATTACATTGGTTTTGGAAATGGCCAGGCTTTTTTCACCGATAACCACTTTTTTTACGGCCTGTGTTTCTATTCCCATTGTACTTGTTATTTATTTCATGTGGGAGGTCTTTTTTAGTAAAAATTTTAGGGGGCGAGGACTTCCTTGGACTCTATTTGAACACGGTGTTGTGTTGATATTAATCCATATTGATTCATTAGGGGTAATTTGAATGAATTACTACCAATTGTGTCACGTGGTGGCCCGGGAAATTGGGTAAAACTCGCTGGTAAGAGACTGATGTCTCGCCAGGTAAATCCTCGGACAGCTGGTAGCGGTCAGGTTCCAATTTCTTTTATGAGCTCTCGTGACATGGTTGGTTTCGACCTGGCCTTTCATTGGAAGGGGCTAGCGTTCGATCCCAGGTATGAGGTAGAAATTTATTTCTATTTGAACACGATGTTGTGTTGATATTAATCCATATTGACTCATTAGGGGTAATTTGAATGAATTACTACCAATTGTGTCACGTGGTGGCCCGGGAAATTGGGTAAAACTCGCTGGTAAGAGACTGATGTCTCGCCAGGTAAATCCTCGGACAGCTGGTAGCGGTCAGGTTCCAATTTCTTTTATGGGCTCTTGTGACATGGTTGGTTTCGACCTGGCCTTTCATTAGAAGGGGCTAGCGTTCGATCCCAGGTATGAGGTAGAAATTTATTTATATATATATATATATATATATATATATATATATATATATATATATATATATATATATATATATATATATATATATATATATATATATATAAATTTTGCACATTTAGACATGTTTTCCATATTCAAATAAGCCATATATATTTTTGATACATTAATGTCTGGATTCTCTTAACGACCTTGAATCAGAGCCCCACGCGAAATCACAGAGAGACAACAGCTTGTGCCCGGGCGGGAATCGAACCCTGGTCCGGCAAGCTCGTATAGGCAGTGGCTACCAATTGGCACAGGGAATCGAACACTGGTCCGGCAAGCTTGTATAAACAGTGACTAACAATTGGCACAGGGAATCGAACAGTGGTCCGGCAAGCTTGTATACCCAGTGACTACCACTTGGCCAAGTGGTAGCCACTGTCTATACAGGCTTGCCGGACCAGGGTTCAATTCCTGGGCCGGGCATAAGCTCTTGTGTTTGTGTGATTTTATATATATATATATATATATATATATATATATATATATATATATATATATATATATATATATATATATATATATATATATTCAAAGACAAAATGTGTATAAAAATCCAATAAATACTTCGTTATGAAAATAGTTTCTTAACCTAAGGAAGGAGGTGAATGAGAATTAACATAAAGGTATCCATCCGAGAGAAAACCACTTTTAAGAATCAAAATGAAATTTTTTTAATATACGTAGAATCTAATGAATCCCAGACTAGAAATTTTATTCAGTTATGCTTGTTAACCATAGGGCTTTTGTGTAAGAATTCCAAGCTTTTCGGTACTCTGCTGTGAAGCGAAATATGCATTAATTTCGAGATATGATTATCTAAAATAATACATAAATTTATACATGCCTAGACTCTAATGGGGGGGGGGAAGGGTAGAGAAAAATAAAACTTACAAATACATACATACATACACACACACACACACACACACACACACACATATATATATATATATATATATATATATATATATATATATATATATATATATATATATATATATATATATACATATATATATATATATATATATATATATATATATATATATATATATATATATATATATATATATATATATATATATATATATATATATATATATATATATATATATATATATGTATATATATATATATATATATATATATATATATATATATATATATATATATATATATATATATATATATATATATATATATATATATATAAGTAACAATATTCATGATAAAATAAATAGTGTATATACGAATATATTGATTATAAATATAGGAGAATCAAGGTCTATCTGCACCGTGACCTGAACTATTTATGTTCCGATATCTTTGAAGCTAGACAACGATAAGGTAATCCAAAGCCAATAAAGTATAGAAACTGTGTGAAATTGAGCAATTTTTACCTTATAAAAAATAAACCTATGAGGGGACAAGGCACTTTAATTTTTTACCCTTATCGTTTAGTTTTGTGATATCATTATGAATATTTAAAAAATAGCATTATTTCACATTTGTTCGTGGAATACAGGAAATCCTAAGTTTTTTTGATAGATTAAATATGCAACAAAATAATAAGTGCCTTTATCATATCTGCTGATTTGAGAGCATGTCTTTTGTTGTAATTGTATGTAATGAATTCTTAATACAATAAAAACTATAAGGAAGAACGTCAGTTCAATTTGCAATATAATAACAGTTTAATAACTCATTTAGTTTCCCTATTATATAATATCATCCTAGGACAATACCAGAAACGCAATAAGTCTGCTATTATCACTGAAATACTTTACGGTAATTCAAGATAATTAATATTCGTTTTCCATCGACTAGGCAAACCAAATAATGAGTATTGGTTTCATCTAGTTAAATTGATTTTGAGTTATTGGTTTATAAATAGTTTTTTCACTAACTACATGGACTTTGAGAATTTTTTATGGAGATAGAAAATAATATAAAACCTAAAAAAATGGCAATTTTACATTTGAAGATTTGCAGAATAT
>NC_090729.1:53219558-53222058 GCF_036898095.1 Palaemon carinicauda
TTGGGAAAAACACTACTACATGCCTCTGGAAACGATAGTCGTTACAACCTCCCTCCCTATCAAGAGTAATAAGCTTACTCATACACTTTTGGTAATACCCTTTGCCCTTAGAAAATATCACAAGGTGTGAAATGAACTGTAGGAAAATCACCCTTCCCCCCAAAAAAAACAAGAGGTAACTCAGCTGCTGAAATGCGTTGTAGATGGTAATTAATCAATTTAAAATTTATTCCATTGATACAATTAATTACAAACATATCCAATACATTTCTACCCTATTAACAAAAGGAAATTATAAAAATGCATTTAGGGTTTGTTTAAGAGTTTTATTCTTTTTTAGTATTCATGAAATTCCAGTTTATAAAAGGGTTTTGATGCAATGAAACAAACAGATTTTACTATATAGAATAATTTCAAGATGTAACTAATATAAAGAAATCTTTTGATTAAAGATAAAATACATAAATAATAAGAATACTATTTTAAATGTAAAACTATTTCATGAAACTTTTAAATTTTAGATTCAAGAATATTTGGAGGTATTTCTTTACAAGACCATGTTCTCCTTTTACTCCCAGGTTTTGCAGTCCTGCAGCTCTACTCTTCTTGCACAGTAATTAGGAGATTCTTTAGATGGTGGGAAAAAAATATGGGATGATATGTTGAGCAAGGGTGAAGGGGTTATAAAAAAACTGGAACTGACATCGTCAACATAGACAACCTAATAGAAGATCGTGATGCCAGCGTGCATTTGATATCTTTTCAAAATATGTATTAAACTAAAGATGGAGAAATTACTCAAAAGTGTCCATAAGATATACGATTCACAAATAGTGATACTTTTGAGTTATTACTTCATTTTGAATTTTGTATATATTTTGAATATACAGTATATCAAATGTACGCTGGCATCACGAACATCTGTTTATGTACGCTGGCATCAGAGACTTCTGATGTTGACGTCAGTTCCAGGTTGTTCATTGAACAGGCTAGTTTTTATTTTTCATATTTAACCCTTGCTCCCTTGCTTAACATATCTTGCCATTTTTCGTTTTCCTGGCATTTAAAGAACCTCATAATTACTGAAAAAGAAGAGAATAGCAGGACTGCATAATTTATGAATAAATGGAGAGTGTGGTATTGTGAACTAATACCTATTTGGTTTGCTGGCCTATAAAGCGATCTCGTGAAACCTTTGAATTTCAACTTCAAAAATATTTCAGTTGCTGACCTGTAAAACAATCTCATGAAACCTTTAAATTTACACTTCAAAAACATTTCGTTTGCTGGCCTGTAAAACGATCTTATGCAACCCTTTAATTCCAACTTCAAAAAGGTTTCACTTGCTGATCTGTAAAACGATCACATGAAACCTATAAATTTTAACTTCAAAAATATTTTGGTTGCTGGCCTGTAAAACGATCTCATGAAACGTTTAATTTTCAACTTCTAAAATATTTGGGTTGCTGACCTGTAAAACGATCTCACGATACCTTCAAATTTTAACTACAAAAAATATTTGGCTTGCTAACCAGTATTGGTCTTAGAAATATGTGCAGTGATTATAAAAAATGTACATTGAAGATTATTTTCATCAATATTCAAATCCAAAGGGTAAAGTTTTCTCATTACATTTGTGAGTTATGAATATATATATATATATATATATATATATGTATATATATATATATATATATATATATATATATATATATATATATATATATATATATACACACACACACACACACATATATATATATATATATATATATATATATATATATATATATATATATATATATATATATATATATATATATATATATATATATATATATATATATATATATATATATGAATCTTCGTAAATGTGCATAATACTTTTTCTTCCCCAACAGATTTGTAGTACCGGTAAAACTATAATAAATTGTAAATGAAGGTACAGTATATCCATTGCTGTTATAAATGTGAATGAAAAGGTCTTCTACAAACAAAGTAAACCAGAAAATGAATATACAATTAATGAAATTTTTGTGTTTTCAGAAACATGCTTCACCTTTCACACTGTTTTTCTACATTAATGGGTCAATTACCTGGTAGACCCTCTCCAATGCCTTCTATCAAAGTCACCCTCTTTCACCATACCTTTCCTCTCTAGACCATCCTTCACTTTATATCACCATCCATTTTTTTTTTTTACTTTTATGATAGGTTTTATCAAGCTCTCCTTACTCCCTCACCACCATCCATCTTTAAAACCTGCACAGAACACCTTAGTCGTGACATTATTACCACTACTGAAATCTTCACTAAGCCTTCCATATTTCATATTCCATCATTTTCCTATCTTTCAAGCAGTGATATTCCCATCATCCACCTCAGCATTTTCATCTTGCCTATCTCAAGATTTGTTTCCTCTTTCCATATTGGAGCCAATGTTTCCGATATATATAACACTGGACTTATCACTGCTCTTTAGATCTTGACTTATAGTAGA
>NC_090729.1:53224558-53229752 GCF_036898095.1 Palaemon carinicauda
TCATTATCACCAAACAATGAAATCACCATGTCTTTCATATCACATTTAAGGCGTTCACCTGATCCCTAACTTGATTGATGCTTTGGTTTAACATGGACCACCAAAGCGTAATCAACAAAGCTAAGTTCCGAAATGACACATTCTATAGATACACTACCATTATCGATTTCAGGAATTCCAGATGCCTGAAACTTTGAAAATAGATCCAATAATTAGAAAGCATCCTCAGCGGCTATAGTTAAAGTTATGGGATTCTATAGGCAATACATTGCAGGGTAATCTTCATGTATCATTATCTTCACAGTTTTTTTTTTCTTTTATACTGAACACACAGATAATTGAACAGTTCTACAGTATCAAACCTTTGACCATTTGTCTCTGCTGCCATGTCCCGTAGTAAAAATTAAAAAGTTTTTCAGTTTTAGTGTTCCGTTATTTTATCAACTTTTCAACGTATACACACTCAAGAACTTCGTAATATCCAAGGATATAATACCACCGATTTGATTTATTTTTTGCAGGTATTTTTACTCGGATTTCCTCTACTAGGCTGTAGTTTTCAACTTTTGTCAGCAGTAATTACTTTGAATGCAAGTTTTTCATCAACAACATGTTCTTGTGACAAAAGTGTTTTCGCACATCATGCTTCACCACCCATGTGTAACACGATCGTACATAGTAATAACATTTCTCTTTTTGTATACATTCTTCTTTGTATCTTCGCTCTCCCCTTGCACTAACAGTAACATGCATCAACCTGTCTGCCTATATCCCATTGTTATCTGTTAACAGAACCAGTTGCAGGTTGGACAAGAAATAGCATTTTCAATTTTGTGACCTTCTTGTCAGGACCTGGAGTCTATATGTATTTGATGTGTCTATAATAAAGAACTCAGTTGCTCTCATCTCGCATTTGAGTCACAACCTACTCTTGGCCAGTCACATTGGCGACCCCAGAAGTCGACTCGCTCCTCCCGCCTCCCCCGTGATGTGCCGGAGCAGCAACAAAGCCACCCATCACCCACCTCTTGCTTGCTCCCCATCCAAAGACTACTACAGCCACTTACTGCTGCCTATCAACCATGGTTTTGCTACCACCACTCCAGATTCGGGGCTGCCGTGAAGATTTGTGCCAAGGATTGTCAGTGGCTAAAAAACATTTGAGTCGCCCATCGCTCGTGGCGGTGGCCCCCCATCATTCTAATATTTTCTTTTTTTTTACATGATGCAGGAACAATCGAGCGATATTTAGTAAACACTGGTGCTTGTCGTTCTCTTTTGCCAAGGGAACTCTTCAGGACACGACGTAGTCTGTCTGAGACTGCCGACGTCTGCCTCGTAGCTGCCAACAGATCTACGATACCCACCTACGGTTATAAAACCTCTCATTATCTTTTGGAAATGGCAAAATCAATTGGAGGTTTTTCATCGCTGACGTCACATTGCCAATCCTCGGTGCGGATTTCCTCTCTCATTTTGACGTTTCGGTCAATGCCGCACACCAACGATTGGTCAACCCAGACTCGTACTTGTCGACACCTCTTTAACCCACCCCTTTCAACTTCACTCTCCATATCAGCGCACACGCAGATGCCATCGACTACCGCCTCACATCCGACCCAAAATTTTTCCGTCGAGAACTTCTCCATATGCCTATGGTTCCTGCCAAACCCGGTATTTATCAGCATATCAAGGCGACGGGACCCCCAGTCTTTGCCAAGTTCAGATGTCTGGCATCAGATCGACTGAGAGCCGCAAAAATAAAGTTCGCCGAAATGGAAGAAATGGGCCTTTGCTAAAAGGCCTCTATCCTATGGTCGTCACCCTTACACATCGTCCTGAAGAGAGACGGCTTCCTCCATCCGTGTGGGGATTACAAGCGCCTGAACATGCAAACAAAACCGGATCACTGCCCCTCCCAGACATCACTTACTTGCACAAAACGTAGGATTTCTCCACACTAGACCTCCTGAAAGGGTATTATCAGGTGCCCATAAACCCGGAAGACATTCCAAAAACAGCCATCACCACTCCTTTAGGTATATACACCTTCAATTACCCCTGTTTTGGCCTTCGTATTGCTGGGGCTACTTTTCAATGTCTCATGGATAGCATCTTAGAGGACATTCCCTTCTGTGTATGTTACATGGACGACATATATGTGTTTTCTTTCTTAACCCTTTTACCCCAATGGATGTAATGGTACGTTTTGCAAAACTCATTCCTTTAACCCCATGGCTGTACTTGCACGTCCTTGCAAAAAACTGCTATTTACATTTTATTGCGTATTTTAAAGAATTTCAGGTGAAACTTCAGGCCTTTTCCAAAAGAATGAGACCAACCCGACCTCCCTATGACGAAAATTTATGCTGTTAGAGCAATTTAAAAAATATATATTGGAAAATGTGCATGAAAAGAAAACCTGGGGGTTAAGGGTTGGATATTTCCAAATAGCTTAGGAGTAAAACGGTTAAAAGAGGAACACCTCCATAACCTGCTCATTGGGCTCGACAGCCTACAAAAAAAAAAAAAAAATGGCTTTGTAGTCGGGTACAACAAATCTACCTTTGGCGCCAATGAAGTGTAATTCATAGGGTACCACATCACTCTTGAAGGAGTCCATCCCTTCCCTGAGAAGGTAGCAGCCTTTCAGAACTTCCCCACTCACTCGACCGTCAAAGCACTGCAGGAATTCTTGGGTATGATCAACTATTATCAGCCTTTTCGGCCACCCATTGCCGCCACTCCTGGTCCCCTCTACACCTCCCACAAGGGCAAGCCATAAGACCTTAAGTGGGGCCCCCTTCAAAAGGCGGCCTTCTGCATATATATATATATATATATATATATATATATATATATATATATATATATATATATATATATATATATATATATATATATATATATATATATATATATATATATATATATATATATATATATATATATATATATATATATATATATATATATATATATATATATATATATATATATATATATATATATATATATATATATATAATGATAAATTTTGCACATTTTTACGTGTTTTTCAAATTCAAATAAGCCATATATATTTTTGATACATTAATGTCTGGATTCTCTTAACGACCTCGGGATCAGAGCCCCAGGCGAAATCACACAAAGACAAGAGCTTGGCTCCGGCCGGGAATCGAACCCTGGTCGGCAAGCTTGTACAGACAGTGACTAACCCACTTGGCCACGAAGAAAGATAAAAGTCAATGACAATTCTTCTGTACTTATACCTGTCGAATTCAGGTATTTTGTACTTGGAATTTAAATCAACCCATCTTCACCATCGTAGCTAATTGGTAGTTTGTTACTTGGCATTCAATTAATGATAAATTTTGCACATTTTTACGTGTTTTTCATATTCAAATAAGCCATATATATTTTTGATACATTAATGTCTGGATTCTCTTAACGACCTCTGGATCAGAGCCCCAGGCGAAATCACACAAAGACAAGAGCTTGGCTCCGGCCGGGAATCGAACCCTGGTCGGCAAGCTTGTACAGACAGTGACTAACCCACTTGGCCACGAAGAAAGATAAAAGTCAATGACAATTCTTCTGTACTTATACCTGTTGAATTCAGGTATTTTGTACTTGGAATTGAAATCAACCCATCTTCACCATCGTAGCTAATTGGTAGTTTTTTACTTGGCATTCAATTAATGATAAATTTTGCACATTTTTACGTGTTTTTCATATTCAAATAAGCCATATATATTTTTGAAACATTAATGTCTGGATTCTCTTAACGACCTCGGGATCAGAGCCCCAGGCGAAATCACACAAAGACAAGAGCTTGGCTCCGGCCGGGAATCGAACCCTGGTCGGCAAGCTTGTACAGACAGTGACTAACCCACTTGGCCACGAAGAAAGATAAAAGTCAATGACAAATCTTCTGTACTTATACCTGTCGAATTCAGGTACTTTGTACTTGGAATTGAAATCAACCCATCTTCACCATCGTAGCTAATTGGTAGTTTGTTACTTGGCATTCAATTAATGATAAATTTTGCACATTTTTACGTGTTTTTCAAATTCAAATAAGCCATATATATTTTTGATACATTAATGTCTGGATTCTCTTAACGACCTCGGGATCAGAGCCCCAGGCGAAATCACACAAAGACAAGAGCTTGGCTCCGGCCGGGAATCGAACCCTGGTCGGCAAGCTTGTACAGACAGTGACTAACCCACTTGGCCACGAAGAAATATAAAAGTCAATGAAAATTCTTCTGTACTTATACCTGTCGATTTCAGGTATTTTGTATTTGGAATTGAAATCAACCCATCTTCACCATCGTAGCTAATTGGTAGTTTGTTACTTGGCATTCAATTAATGATAAATATTGCACATTTTTACGTGATTTCATATTCTTTCTTCGTGGCCAAGTGGGTTAGTCACTGAATATGAAAAACACGTAAAAATGTGCAATATTTATCATTAATTGAATGCCAAGTAACAAATTACCAATTAGCTACGATGGTGAAGATGGGTTGATTTCAATTCCAAGTACAAAATACCTGAATTCGACAGATATAAGTACAGAAGAATAGTCATTGACTTTTATCTTTCTTCGTGGCCAAGTGGGTTAGTCACTGTCTGTACAAGCTTGCCGACCAGGGTTCGATTCCCGGGCGGAGCCAAGCTCTTGTCTTTGTGTGATTTCACCTGGGGCTCTGATCCCGATGTCATTAAGAGAATCCAGACATTAATGTATCAAAAATATATATGGCTTATTTGAATATATATATATATATATATATATATATATATATATATATATATATATATATATATATATATATATATATATATATATATAATATATATATATATATATATATATATATATGCGTGTGTGTGTGTGTATGAATAAACAGATATATATATATATATATATATATATATATATATATATATATATATATATATATATCTGTTTATTCATACACACACACACACGCATATATATATATATATATATATATATATATATATATATATATATATATATATATATATATATATATATATATATATATATATATATATATATATATATAATATATATATATATATATATATATATATATATATATATTATATATATATATATATATATTATATATATATATATATATATATATATATATA
>NC_090729.1:53247752-53260252 GCF_036898095.1 Palaemon carinicauda
AGACAAGGAAGGGCTAGCTATTGTTAATTCACTTGTGCATTTTAAGTTCATAATATACGGTTACCCCCGTCTAGGGTCTTACTGATCCTAAGCCCACGACCGACGTCTTTAAAGGCTTTAGTCACAGCCCCAAACAAACTCTGTGGCATTTGATCATCCAAGACTTTGGTGCGAGAACCTGGGAAAGCAAATATCATTGCTGACGCATTATCACGCAACCCCATGTCATCTTGTACGGAGCCATTAGCTGAATTAATAGATATATCAACATCCATGCCTATTGTTAAAACTGTATCTGAATAGGAAGATCTGGGCTTGAGCGCTAAACTAATACAGACTGAACAAAGAAAAGATCAGCAATTAGAAAAAATCATAAATGCTTTGAACGGAAATCCTAAGGAAAAGGAATATATAAAGTTTACACAGCAGAATTATATAATCAAAGATAATATTCTGTGTAGATCCGTGACACGGAAAACCCGCAATACACCAAAGGTAACTAATGACCAGGTAGTGGTACCAATCTCACTTATACCCTCTGTCCTAAATTGGTTGCATGCAAATCCATTGCATGGCCACCCGGGGTTCTCCATAATGTCACAGAAAGCCAAATCATTATTTTATTGGCATACGATGCTTACAGATATAAAAAAGCACATAGCTAATTGTCGCACATGTCAGGAAACAAAGGGCACACGAAGACACCTGTCAGCCTAGGGGCTCATCTCGTGCCCAATCAACCCTTTGAAAGAGTACAATTAGATTTATTAACAGGGTTTTACGAGTCAGACAGAGGAAATAAACACCTCTTAGTAATTACAGATGCTTTTACTCGATATACAGAACTGATAGGGCTTAAAACTAAAACCGCGATCAAATGCGCTAGGAAGTTTTACGAGTGCTACATTTGTAAACATGGAATTCCACACATGATAATCTCTGACTCGGGTGGAAAATTCAATAATCATTTCCTTAACTCGTTGTGTGAATTCCTTGGCATAAAGAAAATCAATTCCATGATCTATCGCCCAGAGTCGAATGGGCTAGTGGAAAGAGCGCATAGGAAGGTTTTAAACATATTAAGAGTTACACTAGGGGGATCGGACCCCAACTGGGATATTGCCATACCTGCGGTACTAAGTACACTGAATCACTCATATCATGTATCTATTAAAATGTCTCCGCACGAGCCACTGTACGGTACCCCAGCTAGAACGCCTTTTCATGTATTAACGCCTACAACTAATTTATCAAATCCTTTAAAGGATGTTATGAATGCAAGCATGAGTCGTTCTAATATCCTTCGAAAGAATCTAGAAGAATCACAAATCATAATGAAAAGGAATCATGATAAAATAGCGAAGCCAACTAAAACATATACCGTGGGTGATAAGGTATACATGCATGTATACGTACGCAAAGGACTCAATTACAAGCTGACACCTAAGTTTGAAGGCCTGTATAACATTTTAGAACATTAACGGCCAATAGATTTAGAGTTCAAAACGAATCCTAACCCACTGATGAGAGAATTGTACCATTGGCTCACATAAGAAATTAAAATAAAGGAGAAGGAAGTGAGGTAAATTTTTGTATCTATGAAACTTGTATCATATTTGTATGTAAACATCTTTTTTTTTACAATGGGAGTAATTACATATATTTTTTTCATTGCAGGTTTCCAAAATTAAGTTTTTATTGTTAGGAGTGATGTTATTCGTTCAGATATTTTTTTCGTATGGGAAGAGCCCTAAAACTAAAATTATATATTTTAAATATGGCACTATAGTAGAGAGAACAGAAGATATTTGTATTACTGCAAGCAATATAATTATAGAAGTACATATGCAAGCTATTTTTCTCCCAGAGAATGACATCACTAGCTTAAAGAGCGACCTGTCAAAGTTCGCTGCTTCCTTAAATAAAATGCATCAACATCATTTTCATTTTAATAAAGAGAGTTCTCTTGCACCAACATTAAGCGTTGTAGAAATGTTATCATACGACTTGCAAAATAAGACTGACGAGGCAGAAGCTCTGGCTCGCGACCTACTGATGTGGACTGTGCGACACAATAACCTTGAAAGATGTAACCCGTTCATTTCTGCTGCACTAAACATCTTTAGATCTGTTGCAAGTTTAGGCTTAGGAATTTCAAATCGTCTTAAAATCAGTAATCAAAATAAGAAAATTGAGTTTTTAGAACATGGAAACGAACTAGTTTTATCAGAACTGAGGAATCAATTAACATCAATTAATCAAATAATGAGTTTGGTGAACGAATATTCTAGTAATATCAGTTAGACTAGGGAAGTACAAAATTTACTGGTAATGTTAACGTATTATAATTAAAAAATAGATCATATCTATACTAAAATTTCACATTTTATTGAGTAATAAAAAGACTATGTGGAAGCTATTACGTTAGCAACTAAGAGTGTTTTATCACCGCATCTTTTGCCAATTAAAGACCTAACGTTAATTTTGGAGAACGGACAGAAGAAAATGGGTTATGTTCCTTTGTTAGACGCCCATAAGTTAGAATTTTATTATAGCTTAATTTCAGTAAGCGTTGAAAATTACAGGATCATGATTACAATTCCCTTTGATTCTTCTGATGCCCGGCAAGCATACAAAATATCACCATTCCTAGCTTTCCTGACGAATAACTCAAGTCCAGTAATATCCAGTTTGACAGGACACATATTGATTTCCCATAATAAGGAAACATATACGGTCATTAGAGACTTAGATAACTTAACTCACTGTTCAGAAGCCATGAATAATAAAGTATGTACAGCTGACTCCTTTGAATTCCATCATATATCAATGGATTCATGCGAGTTAGGTATAGTACTAAACGGTTCTGTCTCCCATACACATGAAGATTGTCTGAAAATCTTTATCCTTTTGACGATAATAAGTTCAATTACAGATTGAACAAAGGCTCATGGATACGATACGACAAGGCCGGCTTTAATGTATCATGCCCGGGCGGATCCACGACCCACTCCAAGGTCTTCGTTGCAGCTGACGGTTGCATTGGGATGTCCACGAACTACACGGTCCAAGGAATTAACAATATCATCAGGGAACGGGCCTACTTCGTTAATTTCACGTGGACCACTACAATTCCATACATACCTCTCCCATACAACGCACGGGTGGCTAATCGGTTGACAAAACTAACCGAGATGGACCACCCATCACGGACTAATGCAGGGGGAAATCTTCGTTTCTACGTGTCACTGGCATCAATCAGCGTTACGGTGGCGATTCTTATCGCCGTTAACATCTTTGCCTGGCGTAGGTTGAGGTAAAAACAGGTGGAGCTCCAGAGGAACGTTTTGCCCCGTCCAGACAACACTCCTATTGCATTGAAAGTATTTACATTTAGAGCCGTTTGAAATTGACCATTTCACGTGACTCTGGGGGTAAAATTGTCTGGAACTGTGAAGTGTGTGAAAGCGGTCAGTACGCTGGTAAAATGTAGTTGAAGAGACTCCAAGACAATGCATTTGTATTTTATATATAAACAGTTTAAAAGTATCTTTTGGGCACTTAATAAAATATTGTAGCCCTATATATTTAAAAAGTGTCTTTTAGGCACTTAATAAAATATCTAAGCCCTATATATATATATATATATATATACATATATGTATATATATGTATATATATATATATATATATATATACATATATGTATATATATGTATATATATATATATATATACATATATATATACATATATATATAAATATATATATATATATATATATACATATATGTATATATATACATATATATATATATATATACATATATATATATATATATATTTATATATATATATATATACATATATATATATATATATATGTATATATATATATATATATATGTATATATATATATATATATACATATATATATATATATATATATACATTTATATATATATATATATATATATTTATATATATATACATTTATATATATATACATATATATATATATATATATACATTTACATATATATATATATATATATGTATATATATATATATATATATACATATATATATATATATATATATAAATCACAGGAACACGTGATGTTCAGATGCAGAAGAACCACAGGGAAAATGAAAATACGAAAATCACAGGAACACGTGATGTTCAGATGCAGAAGAACCACAGGGAAAATGAAAATACGAAATATAAGATTAAGTCCTGACTAATTTTGTGATACTTCTTCAGAGGACTGATTTATTGAGAGAGGTTTCTTTACATTCTATAGGGA
Organism: Palaemon carinicauda; assembly: GCF_036898095.1. Lineage (NCBI taxonomy): Eukaryota > Metazoa > Arthropoda > Malacostraca > Decapoda > Palaemonidae > Palaemon > Palaemon carinicauda. The sequence continues at coordinate 53,252,060 of NC_090729.1, forward strand.
AAGTAAATGTACGAACATACATATAAAGGTTTGCAGAACAATGACACTTCCATACAGTTTATTTATATGAATAACGGTAGCCTTATCTATATAAATACATAAGCAAAACTATATGTATATGAAAAACACATTTATATATAAATATTTAAAAAGACCTATACATATGTATACACAGACAGGCATTCATACACAAACATGCATAATATATACATAGACATATACATACGTGTTTACACATACTGGTATACATAAACAGACACATGCATAGACTTACACATAAATGTTCTTTTACACATGATTAACATATATATATATATATATATATACATATATATATATATATATATATATAATATTTATATATATATATATATATATATATACTTCTTCAGAGGACTGTTTTATTGAGAGAGGTTTCTTTACATTTTATAGGGAAAGTAAACGTACAAACATGCATATAATGGTTTGCAGAACAATGACACTCCCATACCAGCTACCTGGGCTGAGGTCAGATGTTTACTGGGCGGAGATCCAACCTCATTAGACACCTGCCAAAAAGGGTCATTTCTGGTGACCGGTAAATTCTTGTTTTTGACTTTCAATATAGTTTATTTATATAAATAACGGTAGACTTATCTATATAAATACATAAGCAAAACTATATGTTTATGAAAAACACATCTATATATAAATATATAAAAAGACATATACATACGTATACACAGACAGGCAAGCATACACAGACATGCATAATATATACTGTACATAGACATATACATACGTGTTCACATACTGGTATAAATATAGAGACACATAAATAGACTTACATATAAATGTTCATTGTTCGGAAACCTTTATATGTAGGTTCATACGTTTACTTTCCCTATAAAATGTAAAAAAAAAACTCTCTCAATAAATCAGTCCTCTGAAGAAGTATCACGAAACTAGTCAGGACTTAATCGTATATTTCGTATTTTATTTTTCCCTGTGGTTCTTCTGCATATATATATATATATATATATATATGTATATATATATATATATATATATACATATATATATATATATATATATATACATATATATATATATATATATATATATGAAACCGTGGTGCATGTACGTACCAGGAATTTTTATCTTGTGCATATTAATATCAACTTTGTTGTATTTATATCTTTACCAAGGTAACCAATATTCTTAATCATTCACCTATGAACAATCATATCAATTTGATGTAATTATATCTTTGCCAAGGTAGCAAATATTCCTAATCAGTTTCCAACGAACAATCATATCAATTATAATATATCTGTATCTTTAACAAAGGTAACAACTATTCTTTAACAAGTTACCAATTCGTATGTATATGTTCAGTTTTGTTGGTACCCTCATAATCCTTTGCTAGCAATATGCCATATATAGCATACATGGATCTGTATTTTCCATGCATTTTTCTTTGTTTTTGACTATGTCTGTTAGGTATGTATTTTTTTTTTCATATACTTTTTTTGCATATTCATCCTTAATCACTTGTTTATGGCTATGACTAAAATATATATCCAGTAACACTCCTAGGAAACATATTTTAACGTAACTTTTAATGTTCAATGCTCGAAGGTTGCTGTCCGAGCTAATGTAATATGTAACATTTATATATATATATATATATATATATACACACACATATATATATATATATATATATAGGAATAAAATAGTCAATGCTGCTATCATCATCTTTATTCGGGAGCTTTCGACATAACTTATGTCATCTTCAGCCTATCTGCAATTATCATATGTAAAAATTAATAAAATTAATAAAATTATCCTAAGTACATAGTTAGGAAGATACACTTTCATGAATTGATCAGCTAGTTCAAAATCAAACAATCAAGGAACATAAAACCTTAAAAAAGGAATTATTACACACAACTATATAAAAGACTAAATAACTAATATAACTAGTCACCCGCAGGAGATGATGACCACCCATCGAGACCAGTAACCCACAGACCAAACGGATCAATGGGTCACCGGTAACTGAACAGGTAAGCCCTCATTCAAGCTGGGTTTTGTCTTAAAAATATATAAAGACTCCAAGATTCTTAGCTGGCTGACGTTACTATGTCTGTCCGTAATTTTGAAATTTTTCAAGTATGTAGGACCTCTTGCACATCCCTCTGTTGGGAAGACGTCCCCCTCGACGACTTCAACACCACCGTCCTCTGTGACATCAGTACTGGTAGACCACGACCTTGGGTTCCTGCTCCCATGCGCTGACAGGTGTTTTGATTTCATTCACGGCCTTTCACATCCCTCGCGCCATTTTACTGCACAGCTACTGAAGACGAAGTTCATTTGACACAGCATTTCTAAGGATGCTAAGGATTGGGGTCTGTGCCTGTACTTCTTGCCAAAGTTCCAAAGTTCTTTGACACATGGATTAAGGAGTGGGCACCTTTCCTCAACCTCAGCGTTGTTACGCCCACATTCTCATCGACGTTGTAGGCCCACTACCACATCACAAGGACATTGTTACCTGTTTATCGTCGTCGACTGCTCCACTCATTGGCCTGAAGCCAATCCCATGGAAAATGTAACGTCAGCCTCATGTACATCTGCCTTACTCTCAGGATGGATTACAAGATTTGGTATCTTTGAGCATATTACTTCTGACAGGGGTACCACTTTCACCTCTCAATTGTGGACATCATTAGAGAATCTCCTGGGTGTCTCCCTACATTAGACAACTGTCTACAACCCCAATGCCAATGGAAAGGTTGAACGCTTTCATCACACCCTCAAAGCAGCTTTTGATGTCCAGCTTCCAGGACTCCAACTGGTTTACTTAGATTCCCTGGGTTCTCCTAGGACCTAAAGACCACCTAAAGACACCCTGGACGTCTCGGCAACTGAAATGGTGTATGGCGACCCGTCGGTCGTCCACGCCAAATTTTTTTCCTTCTGCAACCTCCTCCGATGATATCCAGGGCATACGTCATGTCGTGGGAAAATTTACTTCATGCCGCCAGACTTACAAGTCCCCAGCGAAGCATCACATACCGACCGACTTGTACTCTGCAATGCATATCTTCCTACGCAACGACACTAGTAAGCCATTTCTAACACCCCCTTTACACAGGCCCTTTCCTTGTGATCTGATGCAATCCGAAACCATTCTTACTAAACATTCGGGGCAAAGAAGACAGGGTCTTCATTGATCTTCTAAAACCTGCTTATCTCCTTCCAGATGACCCGCGTAAAGTTCACCTCTCTAGATCAGTGCACCATATTTAACATGTACAGTGTGTTATTTTTAGCGGGTTAGTGATGTACCACAAGTGTGGCACATGATCGTGCATAGTAAGGACATCTCTCTTTTTTGTATATATTATCCTTTGTATCTTCGATTTCCCCTCGCACTGACAGCAACTTACATCAACCTGTCTGATTTTATTTTGTTAACTGTTAACAGAACCAGTTACCGGTTGGACATCAAATAGCTTGTTGTATTCTTTTTACCTTCGTGTCGGGACTTGGTGTGTATATAAACTCAATGTTCAGTAATAAAGTCACTAAGTTGCTTTCATCTCGCCCTTTTGAGTCACAACCTACTCTTAGCCCGTCAAACCCTCAACCTATCCTTTGATAAGCATTATTCCAAGAAAAACGTAGCTCAGATTAGCAAGGTAAAGATTCTCAATTGTCAGATCAAGTACAGTTGATTAATTGATATACGTGTTTACCTGACAGTATTTACAAATGTACTCGTGGACAAGATTGTTTGGACGCATTTGCTAAAAGAGTTTATTGCAAATGGAAGAATACTTAACTTGATGATTTATGTTGGATAATTTCAAGGGAATCAAAATATATTGATAATGGCTATTCGAACAATCTAAAAAGGGTGAATACGTGGTAGAGGATTAAGATAACAATATATATATATATATATATATATATATAAATATATATATATATATATATATATATATATAAATATATATATATATATATATATATATATATATTTCAAATAAGCCATATATATATTAATACATTAAAGTCTGGATTCTCTTAACAACCTCGGGATCAGAGCCCAAGGCGGAACCGCCCAAATGTGCAAAAAATTTATTATATATATATATATATATATATATACATTTATATATATATATATATATATGCATATATATACATATATATATATATATATATATATACTTATATATAAATATATATATATACATATACATATATATAATGTATATATATATATATATATATGCATACGTATATGTATATATATATATATATATATATATAAATATATATTATACACATATATATATATATATATAAAATATATATATATATATATATATATACATATATATATATATATATATATATGTATATATATATAATTATATATATACAAAATACTTATAACCACATGTTAGTGTATATGATGGAATAACATAATTGTTTAGAGAAGTCTGATGTAGAATGATGATTACAAATATCTGAATGAGAATAGGCGTGCTTTAGCAGATAGGCAAGGAAAGGAATATAGAGAAGACTGCGGAAAATGGCGAAAGCTTCGGAGGAAAACTTCGAAATATACGATACTATTTTTGTTCAACGACCTACTAGTGGATCTAAAATTGTAGCGTTCACAAAGAATGAAGGAAAACAAATGGAAATCATAGATATTGAATATTAATTCTAGATTAAGTTAATTGCGAAAATAAATAAGACTTTTAAGAATTAGATAGATTATATGTTAGTTAACATAAAAGCAAAATCAGTACTTGGCTTTGTGATTGCTTTTTCAACTTAAACAAAATATTATAATAGTGAAAAAAAATAGTAATTTACGCCAGGAAAGGGCTTGATTAAATAATAATCCAATTCACTTGAAGCTGAATAAGAACTGAAAAAAATAAAGTTGTTGAACTTGATTAACTTGACTGATGAAACCTGCGTTTTGTCTTGAGGTCGAGCGAAGTGAAGCCACTCCTCTGTCCTCTTTTTCCTTAGACTTTACCTGCTTCGGCTCATTTAACCTTTTCTTAATAAAAAATGTTAGTCATCCTAACCATATAACTAAGTTTCACACTTATAGTCAATTATGATCAAAGAATTATATGAAGGAAATACAATAACAAATGTTTTATCTCAAAATTAGAACTGTTAATCGAGAGAGAGAGAGAGAGAGAGAGAGAGAGAGGAGGAGAGAGAGAGAGAGAGAGAAACCGGAATAATCCTTTATTCTCTGCTGTATATAGAAGTACAATATACAAACAATTCAACTATTATAATATATATCATCGCCGACAAATCAAGAGATAAAGTAAAACGTAATCATGCCTTAATTCTGGATTTCATAATTATTAGTGAAACATAAGGAAGCCATCTTATACTATAGGTTTTGATTGATTAGTTGACTTCCACTTACTGATATAGTTTAATCATGAAATCTAAATAATAGTCAGCAATACCTATCAAGCTTAATGGAATTATTTTGTTTTCTCTATTATGCGTAGAGATATAGGGAAAACCATAAAATTTTCATTTTCTATATCGTTTAGGATTGAACAACACTTCTACGCAGTCTAGTCTAATATTAATCATAAGAGAGAGAGAGAGAGAGAGAGAGAGGGAGGGAGAGAGAGAGAGAGAGAGAGAGAGAACTGAAAAAAATAAAGTTGTTGAACTTGATTAACTGGACTGATGAAACCTGCGTTTTGTCTTGAGGTCGAGCGAAGTGAAGCCACTCCTCTGTCCTCTTTTTCCTTAGACTTTACCTGTTTAGGCTCATTTAACCTTTTCTTAATAAAATATGTTAGTCATCCTAACCATATAACCAAGTTTCACCCTTATAGTCAATTATGATCAAAGAATTATATGAAGGAAATACAATAACAAATGTTTTATCTCAAAATTAGAACTGTTAATAGAGAGAGAGAGAGAGAGAGAGAGAGAGAGAGAGAGAGAGAGAGAGAAACCGGAATAATCCTTTATTCTCTGCTGTATATAGAAGTACAATATACAAACTATTCAACTATTATAATATATATCATCGCCGACAAATCAAGAGATAAAGTAAAACGTAATCATGCCTTAATTCTGGATTTCATAATTATTAGTGAAACATAAGGAAGCCATCTTATACTATAGGTTTTGATTGATTAGTTGACTTCCACTTACTGATATAGTTTAATCATGAAATCTAAATAATAGTCAGCAATACCTATCAAGCTTAATGGAATTATTTTGTTTTCTCTATTAGGCGTAGAGATATAGGAAAATCATAAAATTTTCATTTTCTATATCGTTTAGGATTGAACAACACTCTACGCAGTCTAGTCTAATATTAATCATAAGAGAGAGAGAGAGAGAGAGAGAGAGAGAGAGAGAGAGAGAGAGAACTGAAAAAAATAAAGTTGTTGAACTTGATTAACTGGACTGATGAAACCTGCGTTTTGTCTTGAGGTCGAGCGAAGTGAAGCCACTCCTCTGTCCTCTTTTTCCTTAGACTTTACCTGCTTCGGCTCATTTAACCTTTTCTTAATAAAATATGTTAGTCATCCTAACCATATAACCAAGTTTCACACTTATAGTCAATTATGATCAAAGAATTATATGAAGGAAATACAATAACAAATGTTTTATCTCAAAATTAGAACTGTTAATAGAGAGAGAGAGAGAGAGAGAGAGAGAGAGAGAGAGAGAGAGAAACCGGAATAATCCTTTATTCTCTGCTGTATATAGAAGTACAATATACAAACTATTCAACTATTATAATATATATCATCGCCGACAAATCAAGAGATAAAGTAAAACGTAATCATGCCTTAATTCTGGATTTCATAATTATTAGTGAAACATAAGGAAGCCATCTTATACTATAGGTTTTGATTGATTAGTTGACTTCCACTTACTGATATAGTTTAATCATGAAATCTAAATAATAGTCAGCAATACCTATCAAGCTTAATGGAATTATATTGTTTTCTCTATTAGGCGTAGATATAGGAAAATCATAAAATTTTCATTTTCTATATCGTTTAGGATTGAACAACACTCTACGCAGTCTAGTCTAATATTAATCATAAGAGAGAGAGAGAGAGAGAGAGAGAGAGAGAGAGAGAGAGAACTGAAAAAAATAAAGTTGTTGAACTTGATTAACTGGACTGATGAAACCTGCGTTTTGTCTTGAGGTCGAGCGAAGTGAAGCCACTCCTCTGTCCTCTTTTTCCTTAGACTTTACCTGCTTCGGCTCATTTAACCTTTTCTTAATAAAATATGTTAGTCATCCTAACCATATAACCAAGTTTCACACTTATAGTCAATTATGATCAAAGAATTATATGAAGGAAATACAATAACAAATGTTTTATCTCAAAATTAGAACTGTTAATAGAGAGAGAGAGAGAGAGAGAGAGAGAGAGGAGAGGAGAGAGAGAGAGAGAGAGAAACCGGAATAATCCTTTATTCTCTGCTGTATATAGAAGTACAATATACAAACTATTCAACTATTATAATATATATCATCGCCGACAAATCAAGAGATAAAGTAAAACGTAATCATGCCTTAATTCTGGATTTCATAATTATTAGTGAAACATAAGGAAGCCATCTTATAGTATAGGTTTTGATTGATTAGTTGACTTCCACTTACTGATATAGTTTAATCATGAAATCTAAATAATAGTCAGCAATACCTATCAAGCTTAATGGAATTATTTTGTTTTCTCTATTAGGCGTAGAGATATAGGAAAATCATAAAATTTTCATTTTCTATATCGTTTAGGATTGAACAACACTCTACGCAGTCTAGTCTAATATTAATCATAAAAAAGAGAGAGAGAGAGAGAGAGAGAGAGAGAGAGAGAGAGAGAGAGAGAGAGAGAGAACTGAAAAAAATAAAGTTGTTGAACTTGATTAACTGGACTGATGAAACCTGCGTTTTGTCTTGAGGTCGAGCGAAGTGAAGCCACTCCTCTGTCCTCTTTTTCCTTAGACTTTACCTGCTTCGGCTCATTTAACCTTTTCTTAATAAAATATGTTAGTCATCCTAACCATATAACCAAGTTTCACACTTATAGTCAATTATGATCAAAGAATTATATGAAGGAAATACAATAACAAATGTTTTATCTCAAAATTAGAACTGTTAATAGA
>NC_090729.1:53265317-53270317 GCF_036898095.1 Palaemon carinicauda
TATCTGTATCTTTAACAAAGGTAACAACTATTCTTTAACAAGTTACCAATTCGTATGTATATGTTCAGTTTTGTTGGTACCTCATAATCCTTTGCTAGCAATATGCCATATATAGCATACATGGATCTGTATTTTCCATGCATTTTTCTTTGTTTTTGACTATGTCTGTTAGGTATGTATTTTTTTTTTCATATACTTTTTTTGCATATTCATCCTTAATCACTTGTTTATGGCTATGACTAAAATATATATCCAGTAACACTCCTAGGAAACATATTTTAACGTAACTTTTAATGTTCAATGCTCGAAGGTTGCTGTCCGAGGCTAATGTAATATGTACATTTATATATATATATATATATATATATATATATATATATATATATATATATATATATATATATATATATACACACACATATATATATATATATATATATATATATATATATATATATATATATATATATATAGGAATAAAATAGTCAATGCTGCTATCATCATCTTTATTCGGGAGCTTTCGACATAACTTATGTCATCTTCAGCCTATCTGCAATATCATATGTAAAATTAATAAAATTAATAAAATTATCCTAAGTACATAGTTAGGAAGATACACTTTCATGAATTGATCAGCTAGTTCAAAATCAAACAATCAAGGAACATAAAACCTTAAAAAAGGAATTATACACACAACTATATAAAAGACTAAATAACTAATATAACTAGTCACCCGCAGGAGATGATGACCACCCATCGAGACCAGTAACCCACAGACCAAACGGATCAATGGGTCACCGGTAACTGAACAGGTAAGCCCTCATTCAAGCTGGGTTTTGTCTTAAAAATATATAAAGACTCCAAGATTCTTAGCTGGCTGACGTTACTATGTCTGTCCGTAATTTTGAAATTTTCAAGTATGTAGGACCTCTTGCACATCCCTCTGTTGGGAAGACGTCCCCCTCGACGACTTCAACACCACCGTCCTCTGTGACAATCAGTACTGGTAGACCACGACCTTGGGTTCCTGCTCCCATGCGCTGACAGGTGTTTGATTTCATTCACGGCCTTTCACATCCCTCGCGCCATTTTACTGCACAGCTACTGAAGACGAAGTTCATTTGACACAGCATTTCTAAGGATGCTAAGGATTGGGTCTGTGCCTGTACTTCTTGCCAAAGTTCCAAAGTTCTTTGACACATGATTAAGGAGTGGCACCTTTCCTCAACCTCAGCGTTGTTACGCCCACATTCTCATCGACGTTGTAGGCCCACTACCACATCACAAGGACATTGTTACCTGTTTATCGTCGTCGACTGCTCCACTCATTGGCCTGAAGCCAATCCCATGGAAAATGTAACGTCAGCCTCATGTACATCTGCCTTACTCTCAGGATGGATTACAAGATTTGGTATCTTTGAGCATATTACTTCTGACAGGGGTACCACTTTCACCTCTCAATTGTGGACATCATTAGAGAATCTCCTGGGTGTCTCCCTACATTAGACAACTGTCTACAACCCCAATGCCAATGGAAAGGTTGAACGCTTTCATCACACCCTCAAAGCAGCTTTGATGTCCAGCTTCCAGGACTCCAACTGGTTTACTTAGATTCCCTGGGTTCTCCTAGGACTAAAGACCACCTAAAGACACCCTGGACGTCTCGGCAACTGAAATGGTGTATGGCGACCCGTCGGTCGTCCACGCCAAATTTTTTCCTTCTGCAACCTCCTCCGATGATATCCAGGGCATACGTCATGTCGTGGGAAAATTTACTTCATGCCGCCAGACTTACAAGTCCCCAGCGAAGCATCACATACCGACCGACTTGTACTCTGCAATGCATATCTTCCTACGCAACGACACTAGTAAGCCATTTCTAACACCCCTTTACACAGGCCCTTTCCTTGTGATCTGATGCAATCCGAAACCATTCTTACTAAACATTCGGGGCAAGAAGACAGGGTCTTCATTGATCTTCTAAAACCTGCTTATCTCCTTCCAGATGACCCGCGTAAAGTTCACCTCTCTAGATCAGTGCACCATATTTAACATGTACAGTGTGTTATTTTTAGCGGGTTAGTGATGTACCACAAGTGTGGCACATGATCGTGCATAGTAAGGACATCTCTCTTTTTTGTATATATTATCCTTTGTATCTTCGATTTCCCTCGCACTGACAGCAACTTACATCAACCTGTCTGATTTATTTTGTTAACTGTTAACAGAACCAGTTACCGGTTGGACATCAAATAGCTTGTTGTATTCTTTTTACCTTCGTGTCGGGACTTGGTGTGTATATAAACTCAATGTTCAGTAATAAAGTCACTAAGTTGCTTTCATCTCGCCTTTTGAGTCACAACCTACTCTTAGCCCGTCAAACCCTCAACCTATCCTTTGATAAGCATTATTCCAAGAAAAACGTAGCTCAGATTAGCAAGGTAAAGATTCTCAATTGTCAGATCAAGTACAGTTGATTAATTGATATACGTGTTTACCTGACAGTATTTACAAATGTACTCGTGGACAAGATTGTTTGGACGCATTTGCTAAAAGAGTTTATTGCAAATGGAAGAATACTTAACTTGATGATTTATGTTGGATAATTTCAAGGAATTCAAAATATATTGATAATGGCTATTCGAACAATCTAAAAAGGGTGAATACGTGGTAGAGGATTAAGATAACAATATATATATATATATATATATATATATATATATATATATATATATATATATATATATATATATATAATATAATTTATATATATATATATTATATATATATATATATATATATATATATATATATATATATATAAATATATATATATATATATATATATATATATAGTATATATATATATATATTTCAAATAAGCCATATATATTTAATACATTAAAGTCTGGATTCTCTTAACAACCTCGGGATCAGAGCCCAAGGCGGAACCGCCCAAATGTGCAAAAAATTTATTATATATATATATATATATATATATATATATATATATATATATATATATATATATACATTTATATATATATATATATATATATATATATGCATAATATATACATATATATATATATATATATATATATATTATATATATATATATATATATATATATATATATATATATATACTTATATATAAATATATATATATACATATACATATATATATATGTATATATATATATATATATATATATATATATATATATATATATATATATATATATATATGCATACGTATATGTATATATATATATATATATATATATATATATATATATATAAATATAAATATATATATATATATATATATATATATATAAATATATATATATACACATATATATATTATATATATATTTATATATATATATATAAATATATATATATATATATATATATATATATATATATATACATATATATATATATATATATATATATATATATATATAATATATATATATATATATATATATATATATATATATGTATATATATATAATTATATATATACAAAATACTTATAACCACATGTTAGTGTATATGATGGAATAACATAATTGTTTAGAGAAGTCTGATGTAGAATGATGATTACAAATATCTGAATGAGAATAGGCGTGCTTTAGCAGATAGGCAAGGAAAGGAATATAGAGAAGACTGCGGAAATGGCGAAAGCTTCGGAGGAAAACTTCGAAATATACGATACTATTTTTGTTCAACGACCTACTAGTGGATCTAAAATTGTAGCGTTCACAAAGAATGAAGGAAAACAAATGGAAATCATAGATATTGAATATTAATTCTAGATTAAGTTAATTGCGAAAATAAATAAGACTTTAAGAATTAGATAGATTATATGTTAGTTAACATAAAAGCAAAATCAGTACTTGGCTTTGTGATTGCTTTTTCAACTTAAACAAAATATTATAATAGTGAAAAAAATAGTAATTACGCCAGGAAAGGGCTTGATTAAATAATAATCCAATTCACTTGAAGCTGAATAAGAACTGAAAAAAATAAAGTTGTTGAACTTGATTAACTTGACTGATGAAACCTGCGTTTTGTCTTGAGGTCGAGCGAAGTGAAGCCACTCCTCTGTCCTCTTTTTCCTTAGACTTTACCTGCTTCGGCTCATTTACCTTTTCTTAATAAAAAATGTTAGTCATCCTAACCATATAACTAAGTTTCACACTTATAGTCAATTATGATCAAAGAATTATATGAAGGAAATACAATAACAAATGTTTTATCTCAAAATTAGAACTGTTAATCGAGAGAGAGAGAGAGAGAGAGAGAGAGAGAGAGAGAGAGAGAGAGAGAGGAGAGAGAGAGAGAGAGAGAGAGAAACCGGAATAATCCTTTATTCTCTGCTGTATATAGAAGTACAATATACAAACAATTCAACTATTATAATATATATCATCGCCGACAAATCAAGAGATAAAGTAAAACGTAATCATGCCTTAATTCTGGATTTCATAATTATTAGTGAAACATAAGGAAGCCATCTTATACTATAGGTTTTGATTGATTAGTTGACTTCCACTTACTGATATAGTTTAATCATGAAATCTAAATAATAGTCAGCAATACCTATCAAGCTTAATGGAATTATTTTGTTTTCTCTATTATGCGTAGAGATATAGGAAAACCATAAAATTTTCATTTTCTATATCGTTTAGGATTGAACAACACTCTACGCAGTCTAGTCTAATATTAATCATAAGAGAGAGAGAGAGAGAGAGAGAGAGAGAGAGAGAGAGAGAGAGAGAGAGAGAGAGAGGAGAGAGAGAGAGAGAGAACTGAAAAAAATAAAGTTGTTGAACTTGATTAACTGGACTGATGAAACCTGCGTTTTGTCTTGAGGTCGAGCGAAGTGAAGCCACTCCTCTGTCCTCTTTTTCCTTAGACTTTACCTGTTTAGGCTCATTTAACCTTTTCTTAATAAAATATGTTAGTCATCCTAACCATAAACCA
>NC_090729.1:53272817-53277817 GCF_036898095.1 Palaemon carinicauda
GAATAATCCTTTATTCTCTGCTGTATATAGAAGTACAATATACAAACAATTCAACATTATAATATATATCATCGCCGACAAATCAAGAGATAAAGTAAACGTAATCATGCTTAATTCTGGATTTCATAATTATTAGTGAAACATAAGGAAGCCATCTTATACTATAGGTTTTGATTGATTAGTTGACTTCCACTTACTGATATAGTTTAATCATGAAATCTAAATAATAGTCAGCAATACCTATCAAGCTTAATGGAATTATTTTGTTTTCTCTATTAGGCGTAGATATAGGAAAATCATAAAATTTTCATTTTCTATATCGTTTAGGATTGAACAACACTCTAAGCAGTCTAGTCTAATATTAATCATAAGAGAGAGAGAGAGAGAGAGAGAGAGAGAGAGAGAGAGAGAGAGAGAGAGAGAGGAGAGAGAGAGAGAGAGAGAACTGAAAAAATAAAGTTGTTGAACTTGATTAACTGGACTGATGAAACCTGCGTTTTGTCTTGAGGTCGAGCGAAGTGAAGCCACTCCTCTGTCCTCTTTCTCCTTAGACTTTACCTGCTTCGGCTCATTTAACCTTTTCTTAATAAAAAATGTTAGTCATCCTAACCATATAACTAAGTTTCACACTTATAGTCAATTATGATCAAAGAATTATATGAAGGAAATACAATAACAAATGTTTTATCTCAAAATTAGAACTGTTAATAGAGAGAGAGAGAGAGAGAGAGAGAGAGAGAGAGCGAGAGAGAGAGAGAGAGAGAGAGAGAGAGAGAGAGAGAGAGAAACCGGAATAATCCTTTATTCTCTGCTGTATATAGAAGTACAATATACAAACAATTCAACTATTATAATATATATCATCGCCGACAAATCAAGAGATAAAGTAAAACGTAATCATGCCTTAATTCTGGATTTCATAATTATTAGTGAAACTTAAGGAAGCCATCTTATACTATAGGTTTTGATTGATTAGTTGACTTCCACTTAATGATATAGTTTAATCATGAAATCTAAATAATAGTCAGCAATACTATCAAGCTTAATGGAATTATTTTGTTTTCTCTATTAGGCGTAGAGATATAGGAAAATCATAAAATTTTCATTTTCTATATCGTTTAGGATTGAACAACACTCTACGCAGTCTAGTCTAAATATTAATCATAAGAGAGAGAGAGAGAGAGAGAGAGAGAGAGAGAGAGAGAGAGAGAGAGAGAGAGAGAGAGAACTGAAAAAAAATAAAGTTGGTTGAACTTGATTAACTGGACTGATGAAACCTACGTTTTGTCTTGAGGTCGAGCGAAGTGAAGCCACTCCTCTGTCCTCTTTTTCCTTAGACTTTACCTGCTTCGGCTCATTTAACCTTTTCTAATAAAAAATGTTAGTCATCCTAACCATATAACTAAGTTTCACACTTATAGTCAATTATGATCAAAGAATTATATGAAGGAAATACAATAACAAATGTTTTATCTCAAAATTAGAACTGTTAATCGAGAGAGAGAGAGAGAGAGAGAGAGAGAGAGAGAGAGAGAGAGAGAGAGAGAGAGAGAGAGAAACCGGAATAATCCTTTATTCTCTGCTGTATATAGAAGTACAATATACAAACAATTCAACTATTTATAATATATATCATCGCCGACAAATCAAGAGATAAAGTAAAACGTAATCATGCCTTAATTCTGGATTTCATAATTATTAGTGAAACATAAGGAAGCCATCTTATACTATAGGTTTGATTGATTAGTTGACTTCCACTTACTGATATAGTTTAATCATGAAATCTAAATAATAGTCAGCAATACCTATCAAGCTTAATGGAATTATTTTGTTTTCTCTATTAGGGCGTAGAGATATAGGAAAATCATAAATTTTCATTTTCTATATCGTTTAGGATTGAAACAACACTCTACACAGTCTAGTCTAATATTAATCATAAGAGAGAGAGAGAGAGAGAGAGAGAGAGAGAGAGAGAGAGAGAGAGAGAGAGAGAGAACTGAAAAAAATAAAGTTGTTGAACTTGATTAACTGGACTGATGAAACCTACGTTTTGTCTTGAGGTCGAGCGAAGTGAAGCCACTCCTCTGTCCTCTTTTTCCTTAGACTTCTTACCTGCTTCGGCTCATTTAACCTTTTCTTAATAAAAAATGTTAGTCATCCTAACCATATAACTAAGTTTCACACTTATAGTCAATTATGATCAAAGAATTATATGAAGGAAATACAATAACAAATGTTTTATCTCAAAATTAGAACTGTTAAGAGAGAGAGAGAGAGAGAGAGAGAGAGAGAGAGGAGAGAGAGAGAGAGAGAGAGAGAGAGAGAGAGAAACCGGAATAATCCTTTATTCTCTGCCCTATATAGAAGTACAATATACAAACTATTCAACTATTTTAATATATATCATCGCCGACAAATCAAGAGATAAAGTAAAACGTAATCATGCCTTAATTCTGGATTTCATAATTATTAGTGAAACATAAGGAAGCCATCTTATACTATAGGTTTTGATTGATTAGTTGACTTCCACTTACTGATATAGTTTAATCATGAAATCTAAATAATAGTCAGCAATACCTATCAAGCTTAATGGAATTATTTTGTTTTCTCTATTAGGCGTAGAGATATAGGAAAAATCATAAAATTTTCATTTTCTATATCGTTTAGGATTGAACACACTCTACGCAGTCTAGTCTAATATTAATCATAAGAGAGAGAGAGAGAGAGAGAGAGAGAGAGAGAGAGAGAGAGAGAACTGAAAAAAATAAAGTTGTTGAACTTGATTAACTGGACTGATGAAACCTGCGTTTTGTCTTGAGGTCGAGCGAAGTGAAGCCACTCTCTGTCCTCTTTTTCCTTAGACTTTACCTGCTTCAGCTCATTTAACCTTTTCTTAATAAAAAATGTTAGTATCCTAACCATATAACTAAGTTTCACACTTATAGTCAATTATGATCAAAGAATTATATGAAGGAAATACAATAACAAATGTTTTATCTCAAAATTAGAACTGTTATAGAGAGAGAGAGAGAGAGAGAGAGAGAGAGAGAGAGAGAGACGAGAGAGAGAGAGAAACCGGAATAATCCTTTATTCTCTGCTGTATATAGAAGTACAATATACAAACAATTCAACTATTATAATATATATCATCGCCGACAAATCAAGAGATAAAACGTAATCATGCCTTAATTCTGGATTTCATAATTATTAGTGAAACATAAGGAAGCCATCTTATACTATAGGTTTTGATTGATTAGTTGACTTCCACTTACTGATATAGTTTAATCATGAAATCTAAATAATAGTCAGCAATACCTATCAAGCTTAATGGAATTATTTTGTTTTCTCTATTAGGCGTAGAGATATAGGAAAATCATAAAATTTTCATTTTCTATATCGTTTAGGATTGAACAACACTCTACGCAGTCTAGTCTATTATTAATCATAAGAGAGAGAGAGAGAGAGGAGAGAGAGAGAGAGAGAGAGAGAGAGAGAGAGAGAGAGAGAGAGAGAGAGAACTGAAAAAATAAGTTGTTGAACTTGATTAACTGGACTGATGAAACCTGCGTTTTGTCTTGAGGTCGAGCGAAGTGAAGCCACTCCTCTGTCCTCTTTTTCCTTAGACTTTACCTGCTCCGGCTCATTTAACCTTTTCTTAATAAAATATGTTAGTCATCCTAACCATATAACCAAGTTTCACACTTATAGTCAATTATGATCAAAGAATTATATGAAGGAAATACAATAACAAATGTTTCATCTCAAATTAGAACTGTTAATAGAGAGAGAGAGAGAGAGGAGAGAGAGAGAGAGAGAGAGAGAGAGAGAGACGAGAGAGAGAGAGAGAGAGAAACCGGAATAATCCTTTATTCTCTGCTGTATATAGAAGTACAATATACAAACTATTCAACTATTATAATATATATCATCGCCGACAATTCAAAGAGATAAAGTAAAACGTAATCATGCCTTAATTCTGGATTTCATAATTATTAGTGAAACATAAGGAAGCCATCTTATACTATAGGTTTTGATTGATTAGTTGACTTCCACTTACTGATATAGTTTAATCATGAAATCTAAATAATAGTCAGCAATACCTATCAAGCTTAATGGAATTATTTTGTTTTCTCTATTAGGCGTAGATATAGGAAAATCATAAAATTTTCATTTCTATATCGTTTAGGATTGAACAACACTCTACGCAGTCTAGTCTATATTAATCATAGAAGAGAGAGAGAGAGAGAGAGAGATGAGAGAGGAGAGAGAGAGAGAGAGAGAGAGAGAGAGAGAGAGAGAACTGAAAAAAATAAAGTTGTTGAACTTGATTAACTGGACTGATGAAACCTGCGTTTTGTCTTGAGGTCGAGCGAAGTGAAGCCACTCCTCTGTCCTCTTTTTCCTTAGACTTTACCTGCTTCGGCTTATTTAACCTTTCTTAATAAAAAATGTTAGTCATCCTAACCATATAACTAAGTTTCACACTTATAGTCAATTATGATCAAAGAATTATATGAAGGAAATACAATAACAAATGTTTTTATCTCAAAATTAGAACTGTTAATAGAGAGAGAGAGAGAGAGAGAGAGAGAGAGAGAGAGAGAGAGAGAGAGAGAAGAGAGAGAGAGAGAGAGAGAGAGAGAGAGAAACCGGAATAATCCTTTATTCTCTGCTGTATATAGAAGTACAATATACAAACTATTCAACTATTTTAATATATATCATCGCCGACAAATCAAGAGATAAAGTAAAACGTAATCATGCCTTAATTCTGGATTTCATAATTATTAGTGAAACATAAGGAAGCCATCTTATACTATAGGTTTTGATTGATTAGTTGACTTCCACTTACTGATATAGTTTAATCATGAAATCTAAATAATAGTCAGCAATACCTATCAAGCTTAATGGAATTATTTTGTTTTCTCTATTAGGCGTAGAGATATAGGAAAATCATAAAATTTTTCATTTTCTATATCGTTTAGGATTGAACAACACT
>NC_090729.1:53282817-53302817 GCF_036898095.1 Palaemon carinicauda
GGAACCAACTTATGTCCGATGTTAAGTTGTTAAAGAGTCAAAGTGGTAAAGTAGAAAATCATAGTGGTAAAGTGGAAAGTGCGCAAAATGTGTTTAGTGTTGCGACCGAGGGTTCGTCTGTTCGTGCTTGTCGCTCCCCTAGTCCGAGACCTCTTTCAGGCTCTCCTGCACCAGGGAGAAGGAATGTCGTAGGACTTAAGGGAGCGAGAGGTGTAAACCGACGTACAGACGTTCCCTCTATGGTATCAGACGTTTCTCATCAAGAACGTCCTTACCATAAGACGGGGGAGACTAAGTTCTCCTCGTCTTCCGTCGACTTGCCGCATAAGAAACCTTGGCATAAGGTTTCTAGACCCTTAAAGCACAAGTCAGTCCCTTCAGGACAGGTCCAGCGTCCTGGCTGTAGCCATTGGGGCAGCTCTGACCACTTTCAGTCATCGGATGGCTGTTCGCCTGTTAAGCGAAAGC
The DNA here is from genome assembly GCF_036898095.1 of Palaemon carinicauda. Taxonomy (NCBI): domain Eukaryota; kingdom Metazoa; phylum Arthropoda; class Malacostraca; order Decapoda; family Palaemonidae; genus Palaemon; species Palaemon carinicauda. Next base: position 53,283,286 of record NC_090729.1, read on the forward strand.
GTGACACGGAGTCCGAGGGTCTCGGTAGGTGCGATGATTTGCATGCACAGACGTTACCGACGTCACGGCCCGTTCCGACTCCCGTTGACCCGAAGTGGGTTGTCCTGCGGGACATGCAGTCTAAACTTTCCTCTTTAATGGAGGTTTACGAGCATGAGCAGGTTCGTAAAGATCCTTTGCGTGACTCTGGCCTTCAGCCGCCTAAACGAGTGTTTTCTCGTCCTTATGATGTTAGCGCTAACGTTTCTAGTGCTGTTAAACGCGATTCTGATCGTGTTCCTCGTCATTCACGTCAGTCACTTGACGTGGAACCCCTTTTGCCGCAGTCTCAAGGTGACGTTCAGCAGCTGTCGCCGCAGCCAAGCACTGACGTTCGTCGGCCGACTCCGGTGCCCCGACGTGACGTTGAACGTCTGTCACCGCAGTCGGGTGTTGTTTTTCCTGCTCAGACCCTGCAGTCAATGCAGTCTCGACGTGATGTCGAACAACAATCTACTCAGGCTGTTGTTGTTTGTCAGTCACAAGACTTTCAGTCTTTGCAGCCGCGGCGTGAGGTCGTTACCTCAGCTGTTGCTGCGGCTCCGTTGCATGTTGACATAGCCTGTCAAGCGTTGCCTCCTCGTCATATCTCTCCATATCGCGAGACTCGGCAGTTGTCGGACGAAGTTCCGTCGGATGAGGAAGTCGTTGATCCCCTTCCAACTGATATTCTTTTGGGGACTCTTTCGTATGGAGAGGAGCCTAAGGTTGCTCAGCCCTCTCTTGATTTTAAGAGGATCATGCTTATTTTTAAGGACCTTTTTCCTGATCATTTTGTGTCTGCTGCTCCTCATTCGCCCCCATTGGAGTTCACGCTGGGCCTAGCTTCTTCGACTCCGTCGTTCACAAAGTTAGTGCTCTCTCGCTCTTCTAAGAGAGCTTTGTGTTTATTGGGCGACTGGTTAATGACCAGGAGGAATTTGGGGAAGTCAGCTTTTGCTTTTCCCCCTTTAAAACTGGCTTCTCGTGCGAGCGTCTGGTATGACACGGGAGAAGTTCTCGGCTTGGGAGTACCTGCCTCTGCCCAGGGAGACTTCTCAAGCCTCATAGACTCTCCTCGTCGTCTGGCCATGAGACGCTCGAAGGTTTGCTGGTCCTCTTCAGACCTAGATCATCTCCTCAAAGGAATTTATCGGGCCTTTGAAGTTCTCAACTTTTTGGATTGGTCGCTGGGAGCCTTGAGTAGGAAGATCTCGTCAGCAGACCGTGATGTCTCTGTGCAAATTATGTCCTGCATGGACAAGGCTATTAGAGATGGCTCTAATGAACTCGCTGCTACTTTTACAGCAGGAGTTCTTAAGAAGAGAGAGACTCTTTGTTCTTTCCTGTCTGCAGGTGTCACTCCTTGTCAAAGGTCAGAACTACTTTTTGCGCCATTGTCTTCTGCCCTGTTCCCGCAGCAGCTGATTAAGGATATCGCAGCGTCTCTTGTGCAGAAGGATACTCATGATTTGATGGCCACGTCTGCGCGTAAGGCTGTACCTTCGTCCTCTTATGTCAACAGACCTAAATTTGATACTCCAGCGACAAGGTTTATCCCGCCCTTTTGTGGCAGAGCTCCCAGTAAGGGAGGCTCTTGTGCCGAGAGTAAGAGGGGTAAGAAGAGAGGATCTAAGTCCTCCCGTGGCAGAGTCTGACTGCCCACGTCCTCAGACAGCAGTAGGGGCCAGATTGACCAACTTCTGGCAGGCCTGGGAGAAGAGGGGTGCAGACCGGGAGTCTTTTTTGTTGCTAAAGGAGGGTTACAAAATCCCTTTTGTACGGAGACCTCCTCTAGTAAACGATCTGATAGACCTCTCTCCCAGGTATCGAGAGGAGTCGAAGAGACAGGCATTACATGTGCAGGTGTCTCAGTTGTTAGAGAAGGGGGCGGTGGTGAAAGTCTCGGACCTTCAATCCCCAGGTTTTTACAACCGTCTCTTCCTAGTTCCAAAGCACACAAGAGGTTTCAGGCCAGTGCTGGATGTCAGTGCTCTCAACGTTTTTGTTGTCAAAACAAAGTTTACGATGGAGACCACCAAATCCGTTCTAGCAGCAGTCAGAGAGGGAGACTGGATGGTCTCTCTCGACTTGCAGGATGCGTACTTCCACATTCCGATACAGCCAGATTCTCAGCCGTATCTAAGGTTTGTATACAGGAATGTGGTGTACCAATTCCGAGCACTGTGCTTCGGCCTCAGCCCTGCTCCTCTTGTTTTTACGAGGCTCATGAGAAATGTAGCAAAGTTCCTACATTTGTCGGGGATCAAAGCCTCCCTGTAGCTGGACGACTGGTTACTCAGAGCGTCGTCCCGTCATCACTGTCTGCAGGACCTACAGTGGACTTTCGATCTTGCGAAGGAGTTGGGCCTATTGATGAACATAGAGAAGTCTCAGCTGACTCCCTTCCAAACGATTCTCTATTTGGGGATGGAGATTTAGAGTCTAGCTTTTCGGGCTTTTCCGTCTGCCAACAGGATCGAGCAAGCTTTGCTCAAAGTCCGTCTCATGCTAGAGAAAGACCATTGCTCTGTGAGAAGCTGGATGAGCCTCCCAGGGACGCTTTCATCCCTGGAACAGTTTATCTCTCTAGGGAGACTTCACCTACGCCCTCTCCAGTTCCATTTAGACTCCCATTGGAACAAGGAGAAAACTTTGGAGGCGGTCTTAATTCCGATCTCTGAACCAGTCAAGACTTGCCTGGCCTGGTGGGACAGCAATATAAGACTTCGAGAAGGTCTGTCTCTGGCAGTCAAGAACCCAAACCATGTGTTATTTTCAGACGCGTCGGATTTGGGTTGGGGGGCGACTCTGGACAGTCTGGAATGCTCGGGTCTTTGGGCGGCAGACCAGAGGAGCCTTCACATCAACTGCAATGAGCTGTTGGCAGTCCATTTAGCACTGACGAGTTTCGAGAGTCTGCTTCGAAACAAGGTGGTAGAAGTGAATGTGGACAATACCACGGCCTTGGCTTACATCTCCAAGCAAGGAGGCACTCACTCCCGCGGTCTTTTCGTCATCGAAAGGGACCTCCTCATCTGGTCAAAAGATCGAAACATCTCGCTTTTGACGAGGTTCGTCCAAGGGAAGTTGAACGTCTTGGCGGACTGTCTCAGTCGGAGAGGTCAGGTGATCCCTAAAGAGTGGACCCTCCACAAGGATGTGTGCAAGAGTCTTTGGATGACTTGGAGTCAACCCACCATCAATCTCTTTGCGACTTCGCTGACCAAAAGGCTCCCGACTTATTGCTCTCCAGTCCCAGATCCAGAGGCGGCCCACATAGATGCCTTTCTGTTGGACTGGTCTCACCTGGACGCTTACGCATTTCCACCGTTCAAGATCCTCAACAAGGTGTTGCAGAAGTTCGCCTCTCACGAAGGGACCAGGTTGACGTTGGTTGCTCCCCTCTGGCCCGCGAGAGAGTGGTTCACAGAGGTACTTCTATGGCTGGTAGACGTTCCAAGGAGTCTGCCTTTACGGATGGATCTCTTACGGCAGCCTCACGTAAAGAAACTTCATCAAAGCCTCCCCGTGCTTCGTCTGACTGCCTTCAGACTATCGAAAGACTCTCAAGAGCTCGAGGATTTTCGAAGGAGGCAGCTAGAGCGATCGCGAGGGCTAGAAGATCCTCTACCATCAAGATCTATCAGTCGAAGTGGGAGGTATTTAGAGATAGGTGCTAGTCCTCCTCTATTTCCTCCTCCAGTACCTCTGTAGCGCAGATTGCGGATTTTCTCCTGTATCTGAGAAACGGTCGCTCCCTCTCTGCATCCACCATTAAAGGCTACAGAAGCATGTTGGCTTCTGTTTTCAGGCATAGAGGCTTGAATCTTTCGAATAACAAAGATCTCCAAGACCTCCTTAAGTCTTTCGAGACCTCTAAGGAGCGTCGTATTTCAACTCCTGCTTGGAACTTAGACGTGGTCCTACAGCTCCTAATGTCAGACAGGTTTGAGCCTTTAAATTCAGCCTCCCTGAAGGATCTTACCCTCAAGACACTTTGTTTGGTGAGCTTGGCTTCGGCTAAAAGGGTCAGTGAGATCCATGCTTTTAGTAAGAACATCGGCTTCTCGACAAATAAAGCTATATGTTCTCTTTAACTTGGTTTTTTGGCCAAGAACGAACTTCTGTCTCGTCCTTGGCCTAAATCTTTTGAAATACCTAGTCTTTCAGAGATCGTAGGTAATGAAGTTGAAAGAGTGCTCTGCCCCGTTAGAGCTCTTAAGTTTTACTTATCTAGAACTAAACCAATACGAGGTTGTTCTGAGGCTTTATGGTGCTCCGTTAAGAAGCCCTCATTGCCCATGTCTAAGAATGCGTTATCTTACTTTGTTAGACTTTTAATCCGGGAGGCACATTCTCATTTAAGTGAGAAGGATCGTAGTTTGCTTAAGGTCAAGGCTCACGAAGTGAGAGCAATAGCGACTTCGGTGGCATTTAAGCAAAATAGATCCCTTCGAAGTATTATGGACGCGACCTTTTGGAGGAGCAAGTCGGTGTTCGCTTCATTTTACTTGAAAGACGTCCAGACTCTTTATGAGGACTGCTACACACTGGGTCCATTCGTTGCAGCGAGTGCAGTAGGGGGTGAGGGTTCTACCACTACATTCCCTTAATCCCGATATCCTTTTAATCTTCTCTTGAAATGTTTTTTATCTTGTCTTGGGTTGTACGGAAGACTAGGAAGTCTTTCGCAATCTTTTTGGTTTGGCGGGTGGTCAAATGTTGTTTCTTGAGAGCGCCCAGATTAAGGGTTTTGATGAGGTCCTGTTATAGGGGTGTTCGCCCTGGATATAACAGCTCCTGGGAGTCTTTCAGCATCCTGAGAGGATGGCTGGGCTTCGTGAGGAAAGCGGACTAATGAGGCAGAGTAATCATCAGAGTCAGCTTCCTTACCAGGTACCTATACTTAAGTTTGTTTTTATGAAATATTTGTCAAAAACTCTTGAGCATTTACGCTTTTATTGTAATAATACTGGTCTCTACCCACCACCATGGGTGTGAATCAGCTATTTATATATTCACCGGCTAAGTTTAATATTTAAAAATGATATTTTCATTATAAAATAAATTTTTGAATATACTTACCCGGTGAATATATAATATTAAAGGCCCTCCCTTCCTCCCCGATAGAGACCCTGCGGACTGAGAAGAACTGGAGTGGTTGAGAAGTATATGCGGTATCTGGCCGATAGTCGGCGCTGGTGGGCACACCCGCAACCTTCATGGCGATCGCTCGCGAGTTTTTTGGAATCTGTCGGGCCGTCGGAGACGTCAGCTATTTATATATTCACCGGGTAAGTATATTCAAAAATTTATTTTATAACGAAAATATCATATTGGTTAACAACCGTAGTAGCAGACATGGTAATAACTCAAAATATTTAGAGCTAGACTAGTATAAAACATTTGAGTTTATTTCAAAGCCAGATCCCCCACCACACACCCCCACCCCCACACCCCCCCCCCCAAAAAAAAAAATTATCATTATACATTCTCTTCAATTGTTGTTGAATGTTTCCTGTAGACAATTAAAATTATATTCTCAAAAACTAGCAAGCAGTGTTTCTTAATTGCGCTGGATATACTATAGTGCTCAGTAACTCTTATACTGAGTCTAGTATTTGTACGTGATATAAACGTATAAAATCGATATCAATTGTCACAATCCTTCCCTGCTCCAGTAGCGGTCGTATATTAATTCTTCAGGCACCAGAATTACCATTCTGACTGAACACGGTACGCCATAGAGCCTTTGTATTCTGACACAGAGGGTAACTTTAAATATGCCCATACGGATATCAAATTGTTCATTATATATCAGCAAATACAGATTGACCCTCTTCACGGTGTAACCTGAGATAAGAAAATGACAGAGCCACTTTATATATGTATGGTAAGGTTGACATCTTTTCCAAATTGAAAATGGTTGTGGTTGCTACGTGGAAAGCTTATCCCTATATAATTTTTACTTGGTTTGTTTTAATATCCTTGACAGGATCGGAGGTTGAAGGGTATATTACTCGCTGGATATCCTTTTTGATGACGTACTAACCTCTTCTCGCTCTCCCACCGGACAATTATCTTTTTTTATTAAGAACTTTTCTTTCCACCAAGCTTGTATATAAAAAAATCGCTTTATTTATGATAGACTTGATATCGAAGAGTATTTAGTTTGAGTCTATATTTCACGCATCAATCTTTGGCTATATGAATATATTTGATTTCTGTTTTGTCCTTGTGCCCTTCCTTTATTTGTAATTTACTTTTGTAATCGTTTTATAATTGTGCATTCACATTTATAACTTAGTCAAAAATTTCTTATCAGCCTAAATGATATACGCTCTAGTATTTATGGCTTATTGAAATCAAGAAATAGAATGAAGGAATAAACCTTACCATAGACTTACTAAATGAAAACAGAAATATAAGAATTCAGGCTAGGTGAAAGATATTAAATGGAAACATTAAATACTAAGATATCAACTATAATGTCTTGGAAATAAAAAACAAATAATCTTGAATTCAAAATACATTTAGGCATAACAGCCTCAAGTAAAAATAAAAATCTCATCGGTTCAAGTTCAGTATTATGACCATGGGTAAGATTAGTATTGCAGTATTTGAAATTGATGCTAATAAAAAAAAATGGCAGAGGCTCTATTGCTTTAATGTATGTTAATTGGTGTTAAAAAAAAAATTAAGTACTTGTGACAATATATCTTGGGTGACACAATAAAAATATTCCATAAATATCACACATTTATAAACTGCTTTATGCTATCATGAATGACATATATCGATTTAACAGTGATCTCACGCTAACGTTTCCATTTGGTAAACAAATCTCTCTCAACGTTAGAAATCATGAGAGATACTAGTAATCCAGGGATCGAAGGACTGTGAGTGATTTGGGGATCCAATCTAAAACGTGATTGGAGACAGAAGTTCCGGGGTGAATATATTAGGCCCCTTGAGCGCGATCATGTATGGAGGGATGACACATAAACAAGGAATTAAAAAAAAAGTACGATAGCTTAATAATATATACAGAAAAACTCTGAAAAAAAATGCAATTGAATGAAGAATAGGGTAGACTTGTCGTTTTGTATCATAGTTTATATCTAAGATATATACATATATATATATATATATATATATATATATATATATATATATATATATATATATATATATATATATATATATATATATATATATACACACACACACATATATATTTATATATATATATATATATATATATATATATATATATATATATATATATATATATATATATAAATATATATATATATATATATATATATATATATATATATATATATATATATATACATATATATATATATATATATATATATATATATATATATATATTATATATATATATATATATATATTATATATTATATATATATATATATATATATATATATATATATATATATATAATATATATATATATATATATATATATATATATATATATATATATATATATATATATATATATATATATATATATATATATATTACTATGCCTCATAATATTATATATATATTATGACTGGTAAGTTAAGCAGCCTCTTGAATTCCAAACTCATTAAAACTATTAGACTTTAAAATATTGATACACTAACTATGAAGCAGTTAAATAACTCTCAGATAGCAAAATGTGGAACGCAGAATATCCAAAGGTCTTTTAAGTATACTCAAAACTAAACTGGGTAATTATTTTCAAGTATTACTTATTACTTACCATGGTTCTTAGCAAGATACAAGCGTAATCTGATTCTAAATAATGGTAATTGGAATAATACACTCTTTACAAAAACAAATATATTCTATATAAATTACAACACTTTGAAAAGAATTTACATAATAACAAAGTAAATGACTTGAATTATGAAGTTTGATCAAAATATATATGAAGACAAAAATTATATGATGTGAAAATTACATATGAACTTGACTTGAACTATTTAACCTGAATATATATTAGACTAAAATAAAAGAAATAATGCAATGTAAATAATACAAAAGCTTGAAGTTGAATCAAGTTTGATACTAAAAGAAAATCGATAACCAGATCATAATATAAAATCTAACCTTCCTACGTGGCCTTTTACTAGAATTCAAAAAAAAATAACGTAAATTTACCTAAACTAAATTGATAAGGCATACAATGAAAAATAACGATAAAAGTTCCACGTAATTTACATAAGACCCTACGTCTACATGAGAGGAGCTCATTCTATGGGCTGGCCATCATTTATTCAATGCACAAATGGAATATAGATAAATAAATCATGATTAAACTCTTGTATTTACTCTACACTAGACCAGCTTCGTAAGATATCTTCCCCCCAGAAGGAGGGTGTATTTTGGGTCTGAATCCATTGATTCAGCCCGTGATAAATAATCTTCAATCACGTTATCTTTACCTGATATATTCTTTACATTTACATAATACGGTTGTAAACATAATGACCACCTAGTAAACTTTTGATTATTATTTTTTATCTTATCCCCAAAACTTAAAGAATTATAATCCGATTGAAATGTAATCTAATTCTGTGATCAATTTATGTAAATTAAAAACTTGTTTATCACTCTGATCAGCGCCAGCATTTCCTTTTCAACTGTCGAGTCGACTTTCTTCTTCTTTAGCTTCGGTGTCATAAAACAGGCAGGGTGAAGAATTCCTTCTTGCAATAAGACAGCTCTAATTCCGTTATCAGACGCATCCAATTGGAAAACAAATTTCACGTTGAAATCTGGTGCTTGAAGTCTCGGTTTCGAAGTAAATATGGCCTTCCTCAGATTTTTCCTTTTTCCTAACATCTTATTAACGCAGGTCCGGTCACTAGTTGGGGATAGAGAATCTTCTATACGATGCATAGACCAACACCTACCGTCCTACCAGAAACTGCCTATTTGTACTCTTCATACGAAACCATTTCCGCCCTAGACTCATTCTCACGTCTTCTAGGGAAAATTTTCTTAACTCGCCGATTCCTATTCTCAAATCCTTGACATTTCCTTCGTCCGTTTCCTCTTGATCCTTCTTTTTCCTGCCAACATTTTCTTGGGTCGTTTGCTCTAGGGTCCCTCCACCTCTGTTCATACTCCTCCTATCAAACCTTTTCTTCGTTCGACCTTGACATATCGTCTTCATGACTTCAAGGGCAAATGTTCTCATCTCGCAGATCTTTTTCCTCAAATTCTTGATATATTCTCCTTACATTTCCTCTCGGTCCTTCTATTTTTCTCCTACTTCCATCAGGCATAAGGGACCTTCCTTGATGCACTCGACCTTTCCAGCCATTTCACATACGTGACATGCTTGCCAAAACTAGCTCATATTCTTATGCATGCCAGGTGAGAAAATATGTTTCATTATCTTCTCTGTCATCTCCCTTATCCCCATATGTGACATCTTGTGCCTGACGGCGATCACCTGTTTTCTCAACTGTGCAGGAATTAATATCTGCCGATATATTCCTCATTCGGCATTCCCAAGGATATCGGCGGGTCTATGCTCCCTTTTAAGCAAACCATGTTTATGATAATAACAGGTTGGAGACTGCTGTCTCGTTCACCTTATGGTACAATAACTCTGTCAAAGTTGCATCCTTCAGTTGCAACCCTATCAACCTTTTCTTACTCACTTGTCCTACTTCTAACGTTGAATTTTATATTTTTTACAAATCCATTACTTTTTTGTGCTCTTGTCCGCTCGTCTGTCATTCTTCTTCGCTTGGGCCTATTCAGGAGTTCTCTTCTTGCCTATCCTCAAGGGAATCATCTTCTACAGAAAACAAATCCTTCAAGTTCATTGCTCCTTCGATTTCTTTTTCTTCTATCTCCTGTCCATTCGTCTGTTGTTCCTCTTCACTTGGGCTTAGCAGCCACTTCCTTCTTCATAGTCTTAGTAGTAACACAACTAGGTAACAGATACTGGTAGTCCTTCTTGAATTTAGTCGTATGACTATACTTTAAAGGTTTCTCCGTTACAATGGGACAAGGCACAAATGGTGCTCCACCAACATCATTAACCAGCTTGACGTCTACTTTTTCGACAGTCATTAAATCCTTTACTGCAAAGTCAAAATTATCTTTCACCAACTTACAGGAGTTCTAAACGGCGAATAGGGGTGACCTCCTCACTTCCTATTCCCATCAAGATAACTGAGTCTCAGGTGAGAGACTATTCCACCAACGGGTGTACTCCTCCTACCACCACACTACGGTTACAACCTGTGTCATGCAATATCCTGACCAGGGCTCGCTCGCTCCCATCTATTGCTGCTAACACACCATCATATATATATATATATATATATATATATATATATATATATATATATATATATATATATATATATATATATATATATATATATATATATATATATATATATATATATATATATATATATATATATATATATATATATATATATATATATATATATATATATATATATATATATATATATATATATATATATATATATATATATATATATATATATATATGGTTTAAAGGCATCCACGCTGTGTGGGTTTGTACTGTTCATCATGTAAACGGTGGATGGTTCCTTTCCTTTCCGTCCTTACCCAAATGCTTCGCCGTCTTCTTATTCTGTGAAGTTGAATTATCCTTGATTACTTGGGGGACTGCTTTCGTTTGGTTTGACCAACATTCCTTACTGATAGGGCCTCTTTTGTCACACTTAAAAGAGAAAATATCAACCTGCTGCACGTCTTTCAGGATACTTGAAGGAGGATGAGTCAACATTTGTTGCTTTAGTATTATCGCATTCTGCTAAGGGACAGTACCTGTGCTACTCTCGTTTTAACTGTGAAACTTGTTCCTGTAATTATTAGTGAACTGGTTTCCATGGCTCGGCGAATACATGACACTCGGTCGGAATGACGGTTGAAGCATCAAGCCCGAGGAGGGTTTACGACTGATAATATACTAATCTTCACTCAGCGAAGCGGCTTTATCAAGTTCCTTGACCTATCTCTCAAAAATGTTTGAATATGTTCAGGAATTCCTCGTAGATACTACTCTATTATTGTCAATTCTTCCAAATCAGCCATTTACTTCACGTTAGCAGCCTCTGTCTATCTCTTAAAACATTGTTGTACCTTATAAGCGTAATCAAGTAAAGTAATTTTCTCGTCTTTTCTCAAACTTCTGAACCATTCATCATAATAATCAAGGGTTGTCGGATGCACTTGCAGCACACTCCTCTTCACTTCATGATACACCATCTTCTAATCCTGAGATAAGGATAAGAAAGCACTGCGTCCCTTCCTAAAGAGTACACTCCGCAATAACACAGACCATTTATCTTCTAGCCCTTCTATCGTCGCTGCGACCATTTCAAAATGGTCGAAGAACTCATTTGGAGACTTTTCTATGAACCTTGGAATTAACCTCTGGCCTTCCGACGCACTAAGCACTGGATCGTGCTTACCAGAGCCCACCTCTGTTTGCACTGTCAGCCGTGTGAATGTGTTCAACAACTCTAACTCAGGTTCATACCTCACTTCTTCCATCTCTTTCACTTTTTGCCTTTCTTCCATTAACATTGCATGTTTTGTGATCTCAATGGCTTGTTCTTGTTCTTTTTCTTCCATTTCCCTCTCACATCGTTTTTCTTCTCTCTCTCTTCTTCCTCCCACCTTCTTTCTTTTTCTTCCCCTTTTGCGATTTGCCTAGCTTCCATTAACCTTGCCTGTCTCGCAATCTCTCAGGTTCTTTCATATCTCCTGCCATCATCTTCAACTTGATCAAATTCTCCTCCGCTACAATTTGTCGGATCTCAGCCTCTACATCCATATCTGCTTTTATGCCTTCAGATTAAGTCTCAACTGGTAATTGCTTCATTAAAAATCCTTCTTCAGCTTCCTCTAACAGATTCATCAGCTTCCACACTGTTCTAATCCAATAACTTTCCTTATTTTATCAACACTTCTAAGGCTAGACAATTGATATCGGCGTTAAGATTCACGTATGATTCTTAACAAAAATAGATAATCAGATCACGATACAAATTCTAACCTTCCTGCAGGGCCATTTACTAAACTTTACACAATGCCAGCAATCACCTTAAAAATTATCGTTTTATCTTAAGTTTCTTTTTGATTGACGATTTGCTTTGGGTAACAGACTCACTTAGGAGAGGATACATTATACGTACAGATTACTTTCACAAACAATGCACTTGGTTGCATACGAGAGTGAGAGAGGTGAGGAGATGACCATCTAAAGACTATTAATCTCTTTGTTTCTATCTCTGTAACCTTGGTGTTACGTTTTATATGAAATCTAAGTAACTTCCAAACAAACTTGGAAGTGTGGTGGGCCAGGAAAAATCGTGTAAGACTTGCCAAGTATCGCTCTCCCAGGCCAGACGGTTCTCACAGACAACTAGCTCCACCCATTCTTTATCTCCAAAACAAAAACAGGGTAACATCTTATCACTAGGTCCTTTGCAAAATTCCAAAAGCACATGTACAGAATTTTACGAAGCACATGTTACTGAGCATTCTCTATCTAACATGACACAATACCTCATAAAATATAAACGAACATTACGTAACCCCTTGTTCATAGCTCACACGATTCCCACGACACTTTCAAATAACTTATATAAGACTTTGTAACAAAACTACACGAAATAAAAAGTTGATTCCTGAAAATCTCGTAAATTTACATATACTAAATTGAATTAGGAATAGAATGAAATACACGACGAAAGTCTTACGTAATTTACATAACACACCTAAGTGTACATGAGAGACCTCATTTTACGAGCTGGCTACAATCTCTTGAATGCACAAATAAAAAAAATAAACAAATCACAAATAAGCTATTGCATTATTTATTCTACAGTACACCAGGTTTGTAAGTATATATATATATATATATATATATATATATATATATATATATATATATATATATATATATATATATATATATATATATATATATATATATGTGACACTAAATGAAGAAGTATTGAATTAATACTTCATTTCTTATCACCTACTTCGCACTTCACAGTCCTCAGCCATGTAAGCCTGGGTCTTCCAAATCTTCTAGTGCCTTGTGTAGCCCAGCTGACCATTTGGTGAAGTAATCTCTCTTAACGAATGTGAAAAGCAGGCCCGAACCATTTCCATATACCCCTCTTCATGATCTTCTTCACACACGGCACTCGAGTAATCTCTCTCATAGTCTCATTTTTAATTCTATCTTCCCATTTAACTCCCAATATCTTCTGAGGACTTTGTTCTCCATTCTACTAAATCTATTGGAGATTGTATCATTTTCATACCCCTACTCATATACGTAGACTAACACCGATCTCACTAACCTGATATATAGTCTAATTTTTATATGTAATTTCAGGCGATTTGAGTTCAAATTTTACTTAACCTAGCCCTTGGCTGATGTGTTTCTTTCAACCTTAAACTAAAATCTAATTCCAAAGATCCTGTATTGAAGATCATAGCTCCTAAATATCTAAATAATTCCACATCATTAATCCTTTTTCCTTCCAATGATATTTCATCCTTCATTGCATACTAGGTTCCCATCATCTCTGTTATTCTTATAATTATCCCCAGCCCAACTTCGTGTGATATTTCATGCATTCTGGCTAGCAAGCATTTAAGATACTGTGGTGTTCTGCTAACTAGGACGGCACCATCAGTATACTTTGACCTGCTAAATTCCTATCACCAATCCAGTCCAATTTTTCTCCACCATCTCTGACTGTTCTACACATTACAAAATTCATGTCGAGTATAAACGACATAAGTGACAACATATTACCTTGGAGTACTCTGCTATTCACTGGAAATTAATTTGATAAGACTTAATATTAACTTTGTACTTGTTATGTTCATGAACAGAGTTAATCAAATTTACATATGTAAGAGGAATTCCTTGATAACGCAGGACTCTCCACAAAATTGGCCGATTAACACTATCAAAGGCTTTTCCATAGTACATAAAAGTCATCAAAAGGGGATTTCTATATACGCATATCTGTACAATATGTCTCTAAAGGAAAATTTGGTCTGTGCAACTTTTACCTTTTCTGAATCGTGCGAGGGAAAAAGATGCAACGCCATTCATTGTAAGTTGAAACAAACATGCACATACGCTGACCCATGGAATTAACTTTTCATTTCCCACTGAAATATATCAAAATGTTATCACTAATTGTCGTGTTTTCCTAAAATCTTATATTTGATCAGTTGCCATCTAAAAAATCATCTTTGTTATTAGTAGCATTTCGATAAATGTCGCTATTTTATGTCACTGTAAGAATAAAGGAAAAAAAAATGACATATAGTCTGCTGTCCTTCGTTTCCTCTATAGTTCAACATTCCTTCAGTATGGCTATTTTTCTGATCTAACTATTGAATTAAGTTATACACATAGGTTTTTCTCTTTTGTAATGATCACAATCGATTAGAATCTACATCACTGCCAAAAATCCAGGTCATACTTTGTGCTTCAAAACTGTGTTGCAATTTAATTCTATTTTACCTCACAGCGGATGTCCATTTAAATACCATCAATTACGATAATTAACTACTTTCTGAAGAGAGAGAGAGAGAGAGAGAGAGAGAGAGAGAGAGAGAGAGAGAGAGAGAGAGAGAGAGAGAGAGAGAGAGAGAGAGAGAGAGAGAGAGAGAGAGAGAGAGAGAGAGTTTTAGTTGATAATGTATACACATATGGCAAAATCTCTCTTACATTCCTTTTTTTTTTTTTAATCTTATTTTTTTTTATAGTTTTCGTACTAAATGAAAACGTAATCTCTAAACGGGAAATCCACAGTTGTTCGTAGTCATTAAACTAATGAAAATGATTTCAGATAATCCCTGAATAGTTTATTTTACTAAATCACCTCCTACCCACTTAATTCTTGACTATTAACAGTGATTAATTTTAATGATTAGGTAAAAGTTTAGATTCTTTATGGTGGTATACAATAAAAAATATCAATTATATATTTTAACATTTTTATGTATTCTTGTGTTTTTTTAAATGATAATAAGTCATATTGAAATACTTCAAAGCTTACTCATCATAAATGTAGCTTCAATAATATTTGCGTCCGAAATTTGACAAGAATGTTTTCTCTAAGGAATGAGTGATTATGAATAAAGTTTGAAGGATATCTTTCTTTTCTCTTTGGATCCAGTTTGAAATGCTAAATCAGTTGTTCATTTATCTTAATTTCTCCAGCCAATTAATGTATTGTGTAACAAAATTTATGTTCATGTTCTTATCTATAGTTTCCTCAATGCCTCTGACGTTAGCTCCCTGATCATAAATACATCTATTTGTTTGAAGATTTGAGTGAGAAGGTAAATGCATTGTCTAATATTGAATTGTTATTTTGAGGGAACAAAAGGAAGTCGATAAGCTATACATTTAAATGTATAAAAATAAGTCAGCAAGCAGAGGTTCTGTGTAGATGTATGAATTATTTTCCTAACAATAAGCCAATGCAAAACAATTTCTTATATTTTCAATTTTCAATATCTTAGACTTTCTGTCACCTAGAATATTTTTCCCTTTTCATTTTATTAGTTTATATATTTTTTAGTTTTTGACTTCCCATTATTAAAAGTGTTACGATGGGGAAGGGTTGGAAGACCAGAAGAAATGGTGACATAGATGGTAAGAAACCAAATAAGAGCGAGAGTGTATATAAAATGTGGGTGAATTTCAGAGTGTCCGTAAGGAAATTTACTGTGGTGGTCATGAGACTCCCGTTTCAGTTATCTGACGTTTGAAGAACTAAGAAAAGCTATTCCGTTAGTAATACAGATTTGAAAATTAAAAGAAAACTGAAGTGTATGGTTATCTTCTTCTTATTCTTCTTCTTCTTCTCCTTCTTCTTCTTCTTCTTCTTCTTCTTTTCTCTGACACCAATCTCTGGAGGTCTGACAGATCTACTGAGCATTGCATCCTTTTCCAATTATTGAAATCTGCAAATCAACCGACAAGGCCATTTTAGCTCCAAAGTAAAAAATACGGCGTCCTAAAATATTATCAATATTCACGATGGATTTATGCTGCTAGGACTGAGATTAGTTGCTTTGTATGCTCTATCGGACAGACAAGGGCAGGAAGACATAATATTACCATGTATCTTTCTCTGAATACATTTTGATTAATGTCTCATGCACTCTAGCATCGCTTGATTAAAACATTAGCAATCAGAGATTTCTGACTTCCGCCAAAGGTTAATGGAGTCATCCATGGCCTAAGATCTATCTGTGGGAGAAATTTCGTCAAAATTCTTCAAACTTCTTTCAACGTTTTCTTTGAAATGACGGAAAAGTTGAAATAAAGATCTATAGATGTATGCAGCTCTGGATCATCCCCAAAATTTAATGGGGTCGTCCATGATCTATGATCTATCTGTGGTGTGGATTTCGTAAAAATCCATCGAGTAATTTTGACGTAATCCTGTCCACAGATACACAGACAAATAGATAAATACACAAACAGACTCGAAAATATACCGTCCTTGGCTGGGATATTAAATAAGAAAGGATTTTACTTTCTCTAGGTTTATCGAATCTTTTTTTATGCCATAAATTGTTTCTATAATTTTTTATGAAGATTGTATCATAGATGCTAATCAGGAGAAACAGAAACACTAATGTCGCCAAATACATATTTTTTGCAAACGTTTTGACATTTTAATGCATTCATCAGTACTACTTAAAGTAATTATAAAAGAAAGTCGAGTAAAACGGGTCTCCTTCTCAGTAATCCAGCACACTCAGTTGTTAGGGAATACTCTGAAATACATACGTTCGTTGTATGTAGTGACCCTTTAAAGATAACCGATTCTTATTTTTCAGTAAGTGACTTAAGAATTTTAGAATCTCTTCACATAAACTATTTTAGGCCTGACTTCTATTGCAATACCTCTGCTGTCCCCCATCTCAGAACATTTTTATTTTTTATACAATTTGTGTGTATTTATTATCAATTCATTGCTTATTTTATGTAATATTCAATTTGAAATTGTATTGTTACTTTTAACTTCACTTTGGATAGCTATGATGAGGAAATTTGATATGTCGAAACATTTACATTATATTATAAGGACAGCGAGACAAGCTATCACTAACAACTGATGGTTTATTCAAACAGGTGCGAGAATGTATTACAAGGTGCGGACGGAAATGTAGCATGCGCGCTGGTGCCAATCTGGCTAGAACAAACCGCCACAAATAGTGTGTTTCTTCACAAGTACAAATACTCAAAATACAAGTTAATGAAATAATGCAATGTAATGAGAAATACATTAAATTGTAGCCTTGAGGGAGCAGAACAAATATATACAATTAGCCACAGTGTGGCGAAAGGAGAATTCAAATGAAATGGAGAATTCGATGAGAATGCTGAATGACGGAGGGAGCGATGTCCGTACAAGTACTCCCCCCCCCCCCCCCCAAGACATCAGGCGGCGTAGAAGACTGATGAGGCTAGTCTTCGTATAGTTTTGGGCATCGGAGAGCTCCTCTTGTTTTTTAACAAAGGGCTGCGTCGGCAGTCGGCGTATGGATAGCTACCTCTCGCCGTCGTTTGTTGCTCTTCTTCTCATTAGGCGCCATGTTTTGAGGAGGCACTCTGGATCTGCCAGGTCCTGCGGAGGCAGTGTCTCTTCCTTCGAGAAACGCCGGTTTCACGCGGTCTATAGAGACCCAGTCCTCTTGGCCATGCACGTCGAGAAGGAAGGCTTTCGTCGTTTTAATGATGACTCGGTAGGGGCCGGGATAGGGTCTGGTCAGCGGCTGTCGATGAGCGTCGACGTGGACGAAAACATATCCGCAGTCGTCCAGGTCACTCGGCTTGAAAGGCTTAGTTCTGTCCTGGTAAGTTTTAAGACATGGCCTGAACTTCCTGGAGATATCCCTATGGTGATCCAGCAGTGTGTCGTCGGTTGATGTGGGAAAAAATTCGCCGGGAACTGTGAGCTCCTCTCAGTAAACCTTTTCAGCGGGCGATGGCTCGCCATCTGCGCGAGGGGCGGTGCGAAGGCCAAGAATTACCCAAGGAAGGCGTGATTTCCAATCCGAGTCGGTGCAGCTAGCCATCAGGGACGCCTTGAGGGCACGATGAGTTCGTTCGACCATGTTGTTTGCTGTGGGGTTGTATGCCGTGGTGCTGTGAAGTGCCGTTCCAGTCAGGTTTGCCAGAGCAAGCCATATCTCTGACAGGAAAGCGTGGCCTCTGTTCGACGTGATGTCGTCAGGAACGCCAAATCTGCTCACCCAGCTCGACAAAAGGGCTTCGGCGCATGCTTGGGTCATAGCTTCAGTCATCGGTGATGCTTCCAACCACCTCGTGGAGCGATCGATGATAGTCAGCAGGTCGCGAGCAGATCCTGAAGGCGGCAAAGGTCCCACGATGTCGATGTGGATGTGACCAAAACGCCTTTTCAGTTGGGGAAAATCACCTATCCCCGATTCGGTGAGACGGCTGATCTTGCTTGTCTGGCAATTGATGCATGTCTTCGACCATTTCCGGGCGTCTTTTTTTATCCCTGGCCAGATGAACTTCTCAGACAGGAGGCGAGCAGTGGTGCGTCCCGAGGGGTGTGAAAGCCCATGATATGATGTCGAATATCTTCCTTCTGCAGGAAGCGGGAATCCAGGGACATGGGCGGTCAGTGCTGGTGTCGCGGAGGATGGTTACTCCTGCTGGCCCGAGGGGAATAGCAGTTATCTTGAGCATAGATGGCCCTGTCAGGTGATCCTGTGCCTCTTGGTCGTTGCGCTGCTCGGATACAAGGCCGGCGTAGTCAATTCCCAGGTGGATTGCGTCGATTTCAGTCCATGAAAGGGTGTCTGCGACTGGGTTTTTCTTTCCAGGAACGTAGCTTATGGTGCACCTGAATTCGGGGATTGCTGCGAGATGGCGTTGTTGTTGGGAGGACCATGCGTCTGTCAATTTTGTGACGGCGGGAACGTTGACTGCATAGCGCCGGTGTCGACCATAAGTGTACGGTTGGAGACGGTGTTGAGGATATAAAAACCATTCTTGCTTCGGTTTCCTGCAGCTGCGATGGTGGTAGGTGGTTTCTTCTGACGTCACCTTCTAGGGAAATTGCATGGTGCCCTACATTTCTTGGCATCGCTGCCGAACTGCTGATGGTAGAAACACTATGCTGGATTAGGCCTAGGGCTCGGACGTGTTAGTTGCAGTGGTTTCCTCCTTGCCAGAGCGTTGATCTCGTTGTCGTCGTTAGGAGGCGTTGCTAAAGACTCTATGGAAGAGCAGCTGAAGGAGGAGAACGAAGACGATACAGATGATGATGCTCTGAGGCGGGATGCTTTGGAAGCCTCGTGGAGCTTCTGAGCCTTCGACAGGAGTTCGTTCATTGGAAGTGTGTCGGCGTCTGTCAATTGGGCCCTTACGTCCT
>NC_090729.1:53307817-53322817 GCF_036898095.1 Palaemon carinicauda
AGTGTGGCTACATGGAATCTGTTTTTTGTTTCCTTATGTTTCTATGTTTTATATTGAATTTCAGGAAAACCAGTTTGAAAACTATATAGATTGAATTATTACTGACACACTATTGATATCATTGTACGTGAAGGTTTTCAGTACACAAAAGCATTATCATTTTGAAATATAAGTTCGTTGGAATGTTTTTTTGTTCACATTCAGTAGTAAAAGAGAAGAGTAAATGTATGCATAGTAACTGGATAATAATCTAATTTTACTGAAAATCTGTTGGTAGAACATTTGAACGCCTATTCTGAGAACAATTATCTTCTCCCCGTTTTACAATATAGCTTTCACAATAAGTAAGTCCTTGTGGTATGTTTTCTTAATTATCATTGTCATGAAATATCCTAAGAAGTGATCAACTTTGCATGATTGGTCCTGACGTCCGTGTTGCTTTTACCGTGAATATCACGGAGTCCCAGTTTAGTTTTTCGGGTAAATTTATGGTAGGAGATAGACTTTTTATTGACTACATTATAGACTTTTGCATTGAAAAAACTATGAAGAATACCTTTGGCTGAGCATTTTAGTAATTACATAAATATAAAATTTTCTTGGAGTATATATTATAGTTTTTAATACATGGAGTATTTGATTTATGTTTGTATAGATTTTTATTGTTCATAAAGGTTATTCTCTTCTACTGACTATAATTATATAGTTACAAAAAATAAATAACAGAAACTTAGCCTAAAGTAATGTTTAGGGGAAATAATAATTCAACAAAAATCCTGGTATAAATACTAATAGGTGTATAACATTTATTTCCCTTATATTTTTATTGCCCATTGCATGTACTTCATAGATTGTTTAGAAATCCAATAACTATTTGATTCACATTTTCTTCCCACGCACTTCTGCTATGATGTAATACGTTTTCCTTGACTCAGTAATGAAATTATCTTCTTAACATTTCTCAAATATATACAAATCGCTGACACAAGTCTCGTCTCATAGTTTTCCATTTTTATGTTTTATATAATAATTTTTGGACCAAAACAAATCCAGGTTTGTATTTTTTTTTCTTTTTTTTTTCCTCGACATGGCCTGCTTTAGTTCCCGGAATCTATGTGCGTGTAGCATTTTTTTCCTGATATGGTATGATTACAGCTCGACCTGTGATGGTAATATCAATGATGACAATAACCATTGTTTTCTCCATTTATTTCAACCCTCAGAGTCATCGAGCCAATAATCTCTGATGTAATGAAGTGGGTAACAAAAGAGAGCTGAGGAGGGCTGCCTCTCTTGGATCGGATAGATAAGTATCATAAGTCAAAGAATGTGTACATGTGGTGAGTGACAAGCATTTGCTGCCTCAACCAGCTACTATTAATAGGGGTGCCATCGATGCCTTTCACTATTGCCACCCCTCTTAATGAGAGAATGCTCTGATGAAGTCATTGACCTTCAGCACGGTATATCATTTCCGTGCCGAAGCTTGGTGACAGGCAAGAGGGCTCTTGATCCTGGGTGTGACGGCCGAGAGAAAGGTTATGACTCAAAGGCAGGATGCAATCAACTGAGTAACTTTATCAAAGAACACTCTCCTTTATATACAAAACCTCAAGGCAACAGGAAATTATATGTTCAAGAAAATGACAATGTTACATAGGCGACACGCAGACATGTTAATTCTGGTTCTTTTTAGTGCGAGGGAAGAGCGCAGATACAAGCATAATATATACAAAATAATTTATGTACGATCGTGTGACACACGGTTGGTACATAAGTGGCTGTCCATAAGGGCATCGGCTTTGGTCATCAACTCCTTTATGGGTAAACTATCGACGTCAGGTATGGCAGCGCGTATAGGTCCCGGTAAACGGCGTATCGAAAGGGCACGAAGTAGGTTCACATCACGAGGAGAGCCGTCTGCGGCAGGTTGAAGGCGAGCGATACTGGTCATTTCCCTGAGGGCAAGCCAAGCCCTTTGGTCCCCCAATGGTTGTTGGGAGAGCTGAGAAAGCTTTGCTATATGGGCAGCTGACGACGGCGAGTACTGCTGCAGAAGGTATGTTTTGAGGGCGTCATACGCTATTGGGGTGTCTCCTTGTTCACAATGCCAGTCGGATATTTCTGGGAAGGTGTCCTCGGGTATCGCCGCGAGAACTTAATCTGCTTTGGCGGTTGAGCGAGTCACGCCCCTGATGCGAAACTGGACTTCTGCGCGCTGAAACCAAGCAAACGCCTCTCCGCTGGCAAACGATGAAAGTTTCAATGGAGCAGCTGCAGCGCCAACTTCTGTAGAGTTCGTCATAGTACCAACGATGGAGGGGCGAGGGGGGTGGGGGTGGAAGGCGGTGGGAGCGAGACACTCCGGAGTTACCAATGTGACGGCCGAGAGAAAGGTTATGACTCAAAGGCAGGATGCAATCAACTGAGTAACTTTATTAAAGAACAAACTCCTTTATATACAAAACCTCAAGACAACAGGAAATTACAAGTTCGAGAAAATGACAATGTTACATAGACGACACGCAGACATGTTAATTCTGGTTCTTTTTAGTGCGAGGAAAGAGCGCAGATACAAGCATAATTTATACAAAATAATTCATGAACGATCGTGTGACACACGGTTGGTACATGGGAAACTGCTTCCAAAGTTCGAATCTAAATTATTTCTATCTCTCTCTCTCTCTCTCTCTCTCTCTCTCTCTCTCTCTCTCTCTCTCTCTCTCTCTCATCTTTTTCTTACTCTGAATATTACTTCGACCTTTTCCTAATTGTATAAACTTTCTTTTGTGTTGCTGTTCAAACTCTATGAATAAAATTTCCCTTTTGTGTATATATATATATATATATATATATATATATATATATATATATATATATATATATATATATATATATATATATATATATATACATACATACATACATACATACATATATATATATATATATATATATATATATATATATATATATATATATATATATATATATATATATATATATATATATATATATATATATATATATATATATATATATATATATATATATAACGAATTTTAAGCGAAGCGAAAAATCTATTTTTGGGTGAGGTAGCCATGTCATCCTGATGGGAGTTCCTTCATTAGTAGCTTCCTAGGTATATTTGACTATAGTGATAAATCCCAGAGAATTTACCGAAGGTATCAAAAATTCTAACTCCTGGAGCGAATATCCCTTAAAATTTAAAAAGGGATATCTCGTATATCAGAGAACGTATTTTTGACACGTCTCATAGCTATCTACACCCCCAATAGCGTTTTCAGTCCGAGAGGGAAAAGTGGCATGAATATAGGAGAGTCGTTAAAGAGGCAATGCTCTCGACACTCCTACTGTACTGTAAATAATGCGCGGAATCGCCACCCCGAGGCACCACCAAGTCATTCTTTCGTTTGTAGCTTTGCTGACCGGTGTTATCCCGTGCTATCTCTCGCTATTTTGGAAGTATTTGGTCGCTATGATGCCTTCACCAGCTTTATTAGCTTCTGGAAAGTTAAGTAATATCTTTGGATTGTGTAAATGTAAGCTCTTGCCAGTTTTACTCTTCGATTGAGATCGTATTTAATGTAACAAGAGCTGTTGCCAGCCGGATGGCGTCATGGACGCACTCGTTCTTCTTGTTCATTTAGTTAGCAAGAACGATTTCCTGGCATTATTTCGCTTCAATAACTTTTGCTATTTAGATATTTAGCTAGGGAATTTTATATTAAGTCATTGTTGTCGTGGATTTGGCTATTTATAATCGAGCGTCACGAGTGCCAGGCTTCCTAGCCTAGGCACCTACACACATCATGCATGATATAACCTTCCTTGTAAAGTTTTATTGAAGGTCAGGCAGTATTTTATACAATTAAGATATTACTGCATAACATTTTCCTCTTCCAAGATAGTATACAAGAGAATTTCGGTGAACGATTCTCTATGCTCCTAGACTTAATAGCCTAGGGACTTTAGTATACTTTCTTACATGTCCCTCATTGCTCTTGTATTGTCTTTTAAGGGGAGACTGACACCTCCTATACCTTTTAAGTCGATACTATCTCTAACGAGATCTAAGAGCAATTCCCCTTCTCTCTGATCAGCTTAGGCTACCCTCAGTTAACTTTGCTGCGAACTGTGTTCTTACAAAATTTACTGGGGTGTTTCGTCTCTTTCTCTTAACCACTGACACGGTTTTGAGCTGAGAACGGAAAATCAGAGTAAAGTCTGTGTTAGGCATCCTACTGTCTTGGTGAAATGGCTTCCCAAGTCAGGTTAGGTTGCCGTTCAGGAGGGTAGTCCTCCTTAGGTCAAACTGGAGGTTCTTGTATATCAATTTCCTCCTTCTTCGCTCTGGCAGACAGTCCTGTACTAGTAGATCTTAGTATGAAGGAATTATTTCTTCCTTACTTAAGATCTCTGGTACGAGATTCTGTTCTCTAGTGAGATTGTGTCCTATGGCCACTTTCTCACTTAACTAACCTAACCCGGGGAAATGATTTCTCCTACTTGAGGTTACTTTATGAGATCAGAATCCTTAAAGTTAGGTAATGCTCTAGGGTTTTACCTTACTTATAGGACTTTTACCCCTTCCCCACTGTCTCTTTTGTGTTGGATGAACCATCACCCCTCTGGCCATTGTTCTACATTTGACCCTGGGGTTGCCTGTCTGCTGCCGGCTGGGCCGGCTGCCGGCAAGTACCCTCATTTCATTGAGTGTGCTCTCCAGTCCTCCCTTGGATAGCCTTCCATACCCCATATGAATGGGATAGGGTTGAGTGGAAGCCCGAATATAATTCCTCCTTCCACTTGCACCCTCTTTCAGGATGTAGGCCGGCAAGGCTGAGCCTTTGCCGTCCCCCATCCTCTCTTTCTCTCTGCCTTTCCATATACTGGGCCGGCCGCCGGAAGCTAGTAGCTGTCGTCGACCATGTTGGGTGTCTGTCGGCCGGCAGGTACTCTGCCGCCACTTGTCGTGGGTGTCGCTGATCGACAACCCCACGACAATGAATATACTATGACCGGCTGCCGGCAACGGCTGGCCGGCAGCCGGCCACCCAAAATTTATATAGTTGCCGCCGATTGCCGCCGGGTCCTACTTGATAGAGGGATCCTTCGGCTTCCGGCGGGCAGAGCGGCAACTGCCGACCTGCCACCCACTACTTTGAAGACAGTATCTGTTTCAAATAGCCCAGATTTGGCCCGGCATATGTCGGCTAGGCCAGCTTATGCCGGCAGGCCAGCTTATGCCGGCAGGCCGGGCATGTGCCGGCGGGCCCGGCATACTCCGGCGGGCCCGGCAGATGCCGGCGGGTCCGGCAGATGCCGGCAAGCCTGGCAATACTGGCGACATGCCACCGCCAGTCATTGCTGTAGCCCAAAAGTTTTCCAACCTACAAGTGGTTCATGGGCAGCCAATTGTGAGACCATCACTTTTAGGGAGGGATTTTTCCTACCAATTAATGGTGATTATCCATTAATTTATTCCCCTATATTGAACATGGAAGATTGTGTTAAGAAGACATCTTATATCCAAGGATATTATCTTCCCCTTAAATTCATTATGAATCTTTAGTTCAATATTGGAGGAGGTCATAGCAATGGGCTGGACAGGAAATACATTTAGGTATCTTTCCTACTTTCTAGCTTACTCTATCCAAGCTAATATTAATTAAATATTAATTAAATATTAATTAAAATATGTATGCAGAAATCTGAGAATTTTGACCGAATACTTATAGCTTTTTTTTTTACATGAGGAGAATCCCATGTGCAGGAACAACTTTTGCAGGGTGCGTAGTAAGAGCTTCTACGGACATGGCATGTGCAGGGCCCATGCTCGCTGCGCAGTCACCAAAGGGGCTCTCAAGTACTGGGACCCACAGGTATGTACCGTTTGTGGCAAACTGGATAAAGAGGCTTTTGATGATCAAAAGTCTACTGAGTCTAGGGATTCAGCAAGGGAGATCCAATTAGACGACAACATGTCTGTTGTCTCGGAGGAGACTGAGAACAATCTCCAAGTGGATGAACTGGAGCAGGAGGATGAGATACCTCCTGAGACTGGAGTCGAAATAACCGAAACGATATCGGTATCGTCTGCAGCGGCGACTGAACCGACGCCTTTGACTTTTTCCACCCCCCCCCAGTTGGATTCCATTACAAGTACGTTACTGTACCAACAGTGTGTCACACAATTGTACATAATTCCTTTTGTATATATTATGCTTGTATCTGCGCTCTTCCCTCGCACTAAAAAGAACCTGAATGATCATGTCTCCGGTTTTGCTCTGTAATATTGTCTGTGTCTCGAACATGTTATGTCCTGTTGCCTTGAGGTTTTGTATATAAAGGAGAGTGTTAATTAATAAACAACTCAGTAGATTGAATCCTGCCTTTGAGTTCACAACCCTCTCTCGGTCCGTCACACTACACTGGCTACTGTCCATGGTGCAAGACATTCAGAAGAAATCGTCCGAGAAAGAAGCATCTTTCCGGACGGAGATTCATCAGCTAGTTGTGTCACGTTTAGCCCAGAAGAAGTTAAACATTAAGGACCTCCCCGCCTTCTCTGACGTTAACCCATGTAGGTACGCAGAGCATGTGCCTATGTCGGGGGGGGGGTAGATCTTCCTCTCAGAGAAACTGGGAACAGTTCCAGTAGAGAAAATCGAATTTTGGCCTAGTAAAGGGGCCTATCTGGATTGCTATGTCCGTCTGAGGACGAAACCAGCATCCATGGAGGAAACAGAGCCAAAGGAGACGATTGTACTTGAACTATCTAAGGCACAGGCTTTATATACAACCACCTTGAAAGAGAGGGCCTTTACTAGTTCCAAGGTGCCGGCTCTCAGCAAAAAGCACCTATCCTTTATTGCTGATACCGAACGTGCCTTCCCCTTTATGGACAAAGGGTTTAAGGCAGCCTTAAAGGCAGTTGAGGCAGGAAAATCTTGCCCTGCACTTTAAAGGAAATGGTTCCACTGCCATTGGAAATCACTAAAAGCAATCACTGAACTGTAAAACAATTTAACTTACTGAAGTTTCTGTTCCGGTAGGAAACGTAGGTATGAAATGCTTCCGTATTTTCAAACCTTCTCTCTCTCTCTCTCTCTCTCTCTCTCTCTCTCTCTCTCTCTCTCTCTCTCTCTCTCTCTCTCTCTCTCTCTCTCTCTCTCACTATATACTTTCTTAGTCTCCAAAGAGGAGAACAGAAAACCATGAATAGAAGTAACTCAAGATCAGCTACACCGCCGCATTCACTGAATGATCCTCCATAAACACCACTTCCCAACATCAGAAATCAAACACATCATTTAAGTATTCCTTCTCTCACGATTATTCAATACATGTCATTTTCATTACAATCTGAGATAATACCTGCAACATTACGGGGGTTCATCTATACCTCGATTAACCAACGGGAGGGGACTAGTTACCTTTTCTACGAGATTACCAGGGGCATGGTCTAAACGACTAAGTTTCCCCATTCAGCTTGGATCAACTGACCAGCAGCTGCTCTCGATTTTTGAACTGCTACTTTTTCTTGAAGCACATTCTAACTTCCTGTAGGATTCTGGTAACAGGATGAGGTGTCTTGATAGGCAGAACCCTTGTACAAACTATCCGAATGAAGAAAACAGGAAGAGAAGGAATTAATTTTTTAGCTTTATAACACATAAGTATTTAATTAATTGTGATAAACCTATCCTTTGGTTATGAGCTTAATGAACTCAATTATCAGTTAGCCTTTTGAAAAATTTAATTTTTTGTGTGTGAATGTCACTATCTGTATGAGCAAAGTCTTCACGGTGACTAGAGCACCCAGGTGGATCATCTGCAGCAGCTGAACACTCAGGTGAATCATCTGAATAGGCAGAGTTTGATGGAAAAGGGTAAGTTCTAAGTAAATCATCTTCAGAAACAATTGCTTTCAAAATTTCCTCTGGAAGTGCAGCCGAGCGTAGTTCTACTCTGGCCTGAATAATAAAGTTACTTTGTATGGTGATTATTTAATTTCAGAATGGTAACCGGTGTTCTTGTATCATTATCACCAAACAATGAAATTACCATGTCTTTCATATCATATTTAAGGCGCTCATCTGATCCTTAACTCGATTGATGCTTTGCTTTAACATGGACCATGAAAGCCTAATCAGCGAAGTTAAGTTCTGAAATGACACCTTCTATAGATTCACTACCATTATCAATTTCAGGAATTCCAGGTGCCTGAAACTTTGAAAATAGGTCCACTAGTTAGAAAGCATCCTCAGCGGCTATAGTAAAAGTTATGGGACGATATATGCAATACATTGCTAAGTAAACTTCATGTATCATTATCTACACAGGGTTTTTTTTTATACTAAATGAACAGATAATTGAATAGTTCTACAGTATCATATCTTTGACCATTTGTCTCTGCCGCCATGTCCCGTAGTAAAAATTAAGAATGTTCTTCAGTTTTAGTGTTCCGTTATTTTATCAACTTTTCAACATAACCACACTCAAGAACTTTGCAATATCCAAGGATGTAATACCGCCAATTAGATTTACTTTTTAAAGATAGTATTAAAATTTTGTCAGCAGTAATTACTTTGAAAGCAAGTTTTTCATCAACAACATGTTCTTGTGAAAAAAGTCTTTCTGCACACCATGCTTTACCACCCGTGTGTCACACGATCGTACATAGTAACAACATTTCTCTTTTTGTATACATTACCCTTTGCATCTTCGCTCTCCCCTCGCACTGACAGCAACTTGCATCAATCTGTCTGCCTATATCTCATTGTTAACTGTTAACAGAACCAGTTGCAGGTTGGATAAGAAATAGCATGTTCAACTCATCTCACATTTGAGTCAGAACCTACTCTTGGCCCGTCACATTGGTGACCCAAGAAGTCAACTCGCTCCTTCCGTCTCCCTCACCCCTCGTTGATACTATGGCGGACTGCACGGAAGTTGGCGTCGCCCCATTGAAACTTTCCACGTTTGCCAGCGGAAAGGCGTTTGATTGGTTTTAGCGCACAGAAGTCCAGTATCACATCAAAGGCGTCACTCGCTCAACCACCAAAGCAGATTATGTTCTTGTGGCGATACTCGAGGACTCCTTTCCGGAAATCTCCGACTGGCTTTGTGAAAAAGGAGATATCTCAGTAGCGTACACCACTGAAACATGCCTTCTGCAACAGCACTTGTTGTCACCAGCTTCCCGTCTAGAAAATCTTTTTCACTTCACTCAACAACCATTGGGGGACCAAAAGGCTTCCCTTACCTTCAAGGAAATGACCAGTATCACTCGCCGGTAACCTGCCGCAGACAGCTCTCCTCGGGAGATGAACCTACCTCGTGCCCTTTGGGTACGCTGTTTCCCCAAACCTTTACGCGCTGCCATACCGAATGTCGATAGTTTACCCATAAAGGACTTGATGACCAAAGCTGATGCCCTAATGGACAGCCACTTCAGGACCTTCAAGACCTCCATCAATGCATCCAATACTGACGAAGAGGACACCAAAAATCATGCGAATGCCGTAGGACACAAACGCCTACCCCGTGACGTGCCGGAGTGGCAACAAAGCCACCTATCACCAACCTCTCGCTCGCTCCCCAACCAACGATTACTACAGCCACTTACCGCCGCCCATCAACCGCAGTTTTGCTACTACCACTCCGGATTCGGAGCTGACGCGAAGATATGTGCCAAGGATTGTCAGTAGCTAAAATACGTTCAAGTAGGCCATCACTCGTGGTGGTGGCATCCCGTGTTTCTAATTTTTTTTTTTTTACCTGATGCAGGAACGAGCGAGCGATATTTAGTAGATATTGGTGCTTGTCGTTCTCTTTTGCCAAGGGAACTCTTCAGGACCCGACTTATTCTGTCTAAGTCTGCCAACATCTGCCTTGTAGCTACCAATGGATCTGCGATACCCACCTACGGTTACAAGAACCTCTCATTATTATTTGGAAACAGCAAATTTAATTGGAGGATTCTCTTCGCTGATGTTACATTGCCAATCTTCGGTACGGATTTCCTCTCTCATTTCCACGTTCTGGTCGATGCCGCACACCAACGATTGGTCAACGCAGACTTGTACTTGTCGACACCTCTTCAACCCACCCCTTTCAACCTCCCTCTCCACATCAGCGGACCCACAGATGCCATTGCCCTCCGTCTCAAGTCCGACTCGAATGTTTTCCGTCGAGAACTTCGCCAAATGCCCACGGCTCCTGCCAGACACGGTATTTATCACCATATCAAGACGATGGGACACCCAGTCTTTGCAAAGTTCAGATGTCTGGCATCGGATCGATTGGCAGCCAACAAACAGAAGTTCGCCAAAATGGAAGATATGGGCCTTTGCCAAAAGGCCTCCCTCCCATGGTCGTCACCATTACACATCGTCCTGAAGAAAGACCGCCTCCTCCATCCGTTTGGGGATTACAAGCGCCTGAACATGCAAACATAACCGGATCACTGTTGTTGTTGTTGTTCTTTTATTATTATTATTATTATTATTACTAGCAGGTCCATGTCCTATGAACGGTTGTTATTGCCGAAAAATTTGAATTGGAAAAAGAATGCATGCAAACACAAACACCTTAGTGACCTTACCTCTATTATGGCACAATTGAGGTATTGTATGTCGTCCTCCCTCTTCGCTACAGCTAACGCTTGTCACTTGCGTCAGTACTGCCAATAAACTAATTACATAACTCACGCCACCACCACCAGCGAGTGTGACTTCGACAGTAGTGCTATCTCTGTCCAACTACCATCATGGTAGTTGGTGGGGCAGGGATGGTTGTACAGGAACGCGACCTGTACTCGTACGAGATGTGTACGCCACATGTAAATGACCCGTTATAGTTTCGTAAACCATGGTTGTTGACCTCTCTCTCTCTCTCTCTCTCTCTCTCTCTCTGTTCTCAAATGATTTTGACTCGAAATATCAAATATATATACTTATACAAAATACTTTTTTTCTGGGTGTCATGGTATAAATACAAATACAAAATACTTTTTCTCTGGATGCTAAAATACAAATACAAATACAAATACATTGAAATTGTATTTAAATACAATTCAAATGCAAATAATATTGTATTTAATCCACCCCTGATATATATATATATATATATATATATATATATATATATATATATATATATATATATATATGTATGTATGTATATATATACATATATATATATATATATATATATATATATATATATATATATATATATATATATATATATATATATATATATATATATATATATATATATATGTACATGTATATATAAATATATACATGTAACTATATATATATATACATATATATATATATATATATATATATATATATATATATATATATATATGTACATGTATATATAAATATATACATGTAACTATACATATATATATATATATATATATATATATATATATATATATATATATATTATGTATATACATTGTGTATATATATATATATATATATATATATATATATATATATATATATATATATTATGTATATACATTGTGTATATATATATATATATATATATATATATATATGTATATATATATATATATAT
This sequence comes from Palaemon carinicauda, assembly GCF_036898095.1. NCBI lineage: Eukaryota > Metazoa > Arthropoda > Malacostraca > Decapoda > Palaemonidae > Palaemon > Palaemon carinicauda. Next base: position 53,319,446 of record NC_090729.1, read on the forward strand.
ATATATATATATATATATATATATATATATATATATATATATATACATATATATATATATATATATATATATATATATATATATATATATATATATATGTATATATACACACATATATATACATATATATATATATATATATATATATATATATATATATATATATATATATATATATATGTATGTATGTATGTATATATATATATAACTTGATTAGCAACTTACATGTTAGCTTATCATTGACAGTTGAGTGTTTAATTTCTAGATTTTTACCTTCGTTACTGATTTTCTAGCCATATATGCATAATCAATTCATTATTTTATGATTTCCATTCATGAACTCTTGTAATTACTAAATGTTATTTTGGTCTTACATTACTTGTGCCTGTGCTAAAAAAAAAAGATTAATATGACAAAATTTTCATATAAGATTAGTAAATGAGAAAATAATTCTAAGGGTCCTATGAGATACATGCACATACGACAACGTGAAAAATTAAAAATGAGAGAGAGAGAGAGAGAGAGAGAGAGAGAGAGAGAGAGAGAGAGAGGAGAGAGAGAGAGAGAGAGAGAGAGAGAGAGAGAGAGAGAGAGAGAGAGAGAGAGAAGTTATTGTCTTCATTACAATGCAGACATATATCATTAGAGTTTACCTGGAATTGTAGTTTACTTATTATCATAGCTTTCATCTACGGTAAAGATTTAAAGAAAAACATTATTTTTCTATTAATATTCAGCTCAGTAATTTCTTTATTTTTTAGTTGTTGTTTCTCAATATGATCTGCTTTCACTACCGGAGTCCTAATACTTGTATCATTTTGATTCCCTGATACATTAGGATTACGGCTCGACCTGTAATGACGATAATGTCAATGATGATAATAATAATCTTCGTCTTTTCCATTATTGAAACCCTTAGTGTCATCGAGTGTACAGGCCATTACATCCTGTCTCTTATGTGACGAAGTGAGTAACAAAAGAGCGCTAAGGAGGGCTGCTACCCCTGGTTTGGACGGATAAGTCAAAGAATATGCACAGATGGGGAGTGATAGGCACTTACTGGGTCAACTAACTACTATTGATAGGTTTGCCGTCGATACCTATTACCATCGCCAATACTTTCCTAGGCTGCACTGGAAAGCAGAAACTGTTAGATTTGACACGACACAAAATTAATGAAACTAGTTATCAGATAATTTCCTTAAGTTGCTTGAACTTATTGAAGATCATCCGGGCACAGGCGAATCACTGTTAATGGTTGATTTGACAGCCCTCTATGCTGAGCACATTGCAACTGTAAGCTTTTCGAACAATATGCAATACTACTTTCCTTCCGGATAATATTAAAAGTCTGATTCCAGACATCGAACGTGTAATGATAACCACGGAGGTCCCATGTTTTTTTTTATGATTCCTTGAGCACAGATGTTATTACAATAAATAAAAAAGCACATAAACTGAAGTCCCCATTATTCTCAATGCAGCAATGCAGGATACATGCTTACATGGGATTCTTTACAACAACCTGTGAAGCAAATGCAGTCATCCCCATGAGATCATCCATGTGCCTAGGTATTAGTAATCAACAACTTGCGCCAGAGAAATACCCTATTGTAACATCCAGTGGTCATCAACAAAAAAGTTTAATTCACTGAAGCCCAGATCAAAGAAGTCTGCTACAGTGTCTCGTCACATTATATGGAGCAATGAAATTACACCTTAAAACTGGAAGTGCATATATGGTGGAAGCCATGCATAATCGATGAATATGAGTAATATGTAAGTGGGAGAAGATTGGTATGGTGTCATCTTCTCTGGCAGTCAATGGTGTGTTCACGATTGGTGTTTTTTTTTTTATAATATTGACAACAGCACTTCATCAACGAAAGCAACATCAGCTTAATAGGATCATGTATCAGCATTCAACAACTCTTCTCTTTAGACAGCCAACATATGGGCGAGAATCATATGGAATCCTTTCCGGTTGCTAAAAAACCATGGTTCTGGAGGTTTCGCTGCCAAGTAATGAAGTCCTGTACATTCCTCCCATAAATGCCAACAGCTATTCTCATTGAAATTGCTGTCACATCTTTAGTGTTATTAAATCATAGAAGATTACAACTGGATAGACAGAGTTTAGAAATTTCAGTAAACAAAATTTTGAAGATGGAAAATGGATCTAATGGGCTGCTTATTAATACCAGCATCATAGAGCCTACCTTATTCTCCCTACCAGTCCTACCAAGGCTTAGTGTGCAATGAAAGTCTTTCGCCAAGAAGTTAACTATCTTAATCCATGATAGACATCACTCGTGAGAACGACAGAATCACTTTTTTTTCACTGACCAAGAAAAAATGTAAAGTCACTTGTAAATTCAGCTTTCTGGGGCAGTTTCACGTATCTGTGTTGGTGTACAGGTATGCCAATGTGATTCACACATTGGCATAAAATGATCTAGTTAGAGATATATCATTACCATTTCTTTAACATTCTACAGCATTGTAGGTGTGATGTTGATTACTATGGATATTTTCTCTGTTAAGCATTCTATTTCTCAAGAATGCTGTGAACATAATTCAGAACAACTTGTTGTTTTAATCGATAAAAAGAACTTGCATCATTAAAATGGTACACGTTCGTTTTCAAGTCAATGCATGTTTTATGACTTCCAAGATCTATAATTGTTTCTTGAAATATCAAATGACAATACATAGAAAATATAGAATTATAATAAAAAACACTAATTATTTGAGTGCATGAAAAAGATTTAAAATTTGATGTCTATTTTGTCAATATGGATATAACAGAACCTGAGATAATAAGTCGGGCATTTATTTTATATGCAATTATCTTAGATTCGATGGAGGATCAAAAGATAGTTTTTAGATAAATCTATTTTTAGGACAATAGGCTACTTCCACATACACACACACACACACACACACACACACACACACACACACACACACACACAAAAGAAGAAGAAGAAAAAAAACATTGACTTGAAGCCAACACCATATTTCTCGCACTCACCCCATCTTCTCTATTGCCCATGTTCTCTTTTGAAAAACATCATATCAGTGGCTGATGAGGAATAAACATTTGTTACGCACAATTCAAGTAAGAGTTGTAGCAATTGCTTTTTGGGAAGCTTCACAGACTCTAGCAAGTTACAGTAGCAGGTGTACCCTGGCAACTCACAGAAAAGATTGAATTCTATCTATTATAATGAAAGTATCTCTTTTTTGTCAATATATTCCATACCAATAGTTCACTAAAGTTAAGGATTTTAACAACTCTATAGAAAATTATCATGGTTTGTATTAATAGCTTCATTAACATATAACCATTTATCTATTCTTGTTTCATTT
>NC_090729.1:53327817-53332817 GCF_036898095.1 Palaemon carinicauda
GCTGCTCTCACCATCCTCTGAGAGCAGAAGAGAGAGAGAGAGAGAGAGAGGGAGAGAGCTCAACGTCCTTCGTGGAGCTAATGGAGAAGTGTTTCCCTTTAATCGTATGTAAGTGGTCCAGAAGAACTCCATTCCGTCCGTGGTATGGTATGCGGCAAACGGACATGCGGCAGGGTCCGTAGTCCACCCCATCAGAAGGCAGGTTAGAACGTAGGTGTTGGAAGACCCTTAACACTTGACAGTTGGCGCTAGAAGAGAGTGACTCTCTGTTGTTGTTGTTGTTTATTTATTGAGATTGCCTGGCCCTTTTGGCCAGACACGGGCTTTTGCAATCTTGCAGCCCGTAGGTGTTTGGATAGGATATATTGGGATAGGTAGTTGGGTAGGGGATATTCTGCAACATTTATTTCAGGATATTGGGATAGGTTTTGGGTGGTGATGGGATGTTTGACAAGGAGTGATTGACTGTGGAATATCGTCCTATGAGCCCACTGGCTCCAGTCTGAGTTAGAGAGAAAGAGTTATAGTAGTAAGTCCCGATAAGTAGGAGAGCTCGGGAAGGAGTTGAAAGTTTGTAGTCAGAGAAGTTGATATAGGTGAAGTTAAAAACTTCTTAGTGGTTTAAGCTTAACTGTGAGATAGAGGGATAGTATGAGATTTCAGCTGAGGAGGAGAGAGCTGAAGAGGAGGAGTTATAGCAGTTTTAGTGGTAGAGATAGGGTGGAATATAAAATTCCTGTACCTGTATATGATAAAAAAAAAGAGAGATAATAAGAGAAAAAAAAAGAACGTAAAAATAAGGATTGTTTTTGAGACAACCAAAGGGAGATGAAGATGTAGATGGCAACACAGGCCGAAGTGCGAAAACGGGGTGCCATCTGAAGAGAGAAGAATGTGTTGGAGGTCAAAGAGACCCCCCCCCCCAATCCCTGCCCAACCCCCCGACAGACAACACAGGCCGCTGTGCGACAACTGGCTGCCAGCCGAGAGGAGGGGAAGATGTGCTGGAAGTCAAAAAGGACCGCTGATGACCCCGGCCACACCCCCAGACAGGTAACACAGGCCGCTTGTGCGACAACGGGCTGCCAGTCCAGAGGATAGGAGGACAAGGCCGCAGCCACCAGCAATCCCCCAGCTCCAGCACAGAATTATAGAGAGGATAAGGTTTCTCTTTTAATTTCCTCTTAGATTTTACGTTGACTTTGTTGCAACGTTATCTCGGTGGAGGGTAACTCCGGAGAAATGCTGAGAGGGTATTGTGATTGTCAATAATATGCTTGACAATTTCTGTTGCAGTAGCAGGAGTATAGGGATTAAGATCCTGCCGAAGTATGCTTGTTTCCTGACATTGCTGTAGATAGTGCTGTAAAGGTTCTTCTGTGTCCTGATTACAGTACTTGCAGGGTCTGATAGGTCTATGCTGTGCTGCAGGGTCTTGGCCGTTATCTAAGATGATCTGCCAGTTGCATAGATATCCCAGTCGCAGTCTGCAAATAATTACTGCGTCCTGGCGAGGTGTTTGTCTTACAATTGGGTGTGGTAGTATGTTTGTAGCTTCAATGTACCACTTTGCAGATCTTGAGTCATCAAGGAAGGCTCTTCTAGCTTCACTAGTCTTTTGAATGTTGCAGTAGGTAGCCATTTTATTTTGAATGGTTTTTAATGACTGTTGCAGAGTAATGCTGATACTTTGGCACATTAAGGCCGATTTAGCTAGGTGGTCGGCCTCATCGTTGCCAGAGATTCCTGTATGACTTGGTATCCAATTCAAGGTGACTTGCCTGTTGTTTCTTTGGTGGAGCAGGGCTAAGAATTTAATTGCAGTGACAAGGTGCACATTCTCTGTGGGTTCCTTGTTGCTGAGGGCCATCGTGGCTCCTCTTGAATCTGTATGGATCGTTGTGTTCCCGTTTTGTTGATTGGCAGAGTGTTCTAGGGCTTTTGCAATGGCCACTAGTTCAGTTTGCAATGTGGAGGTATGCTTGGAAAGTCTCCAGTTTGCTTTATATCCTGATGTAGAGATAACTGCAGCCGCGGCTGTAGGGATTGCACGGTCAACTGATCCATCTGTGTAGTAGGTATGAGGCGCAGGAGTGTTCCTCATTGCATTTTTTGCAGCTGCGTTGAGTTGCTCTTGCGTGCAAAGAGCCTTGCTTGCTGCTGGTAGGATAGTGAAGTTGTATTTGATGGGATCACATGCCCAGGGAGCAGGAGGGATGTAGCCCTCATACATTTGTTGTCCCTTGATTTTGTGAGCCTCGTTTTGCATCTGCATTCTTCTGAGTGTATCCAGTAGTTTCTTTGCATGGGAGCTGGGCGGATCTAGTTCTTCAGCAAGAGGTAGAAGCCTTTTTATTTTATCATTGAGTGGGCTTTTTCTGTCTGCGATGATTGACTTGAATATAATGCTGCTATTCCTTATGTCAATTCTGGCTGACAGGGACATTAGGTTAGTTTCTGCTCTGAGTAGGCAGATTCTTGTCCACATTGGAGAGCCACTGATGAGTCTCATGACATTGTTTTGGACTACTTCTAATGATGCTTTTTGAGTGTCGGTCAATGCAGTAAGTGTGGGTGCTGCATAATCAATGTGGGATCGAATTGCTTGTAGGTAAAACAGCCTTAGGAGGTTATTAGATACTCCTTGTCTAAGGGAGGTCATTCGTTTCATGGCTGATAGACGGATTTTTGTCTTCTCTCTGAGGTACGTTACTCATTAGCTGCTGACAGGGTTTTGCTAATGATTACCCCGAGGTACATGAATTGACTCACCCATTCGATGTCCTCACCTCTCAGTGTGAAGTTTTGAGGGTTTTGCGAGCGTTTTATAGCCATTGCTTTGGTTTTGTTGGTATTGATCTTCAGACCAAGATCATTGCATTTGGCTTGGATCATGTCCAGAGCTTTTTGAGTGATATTTCTGGCATGAGCTTTGTTTGGGCATACTATGCATATGTCATCTGCATATATGAATATCTCCACTCCTTTTGGGAGTTTTAGAGTGGCTAAGTTCTCCATCAGTAGATTGAACTGGTAGGGGCTGAGTATGCCTCCTTGTGGTGTTCCGTTTTCTAGGGGGATGAACTCAGTGATTTTTCCTTGGAAAGTGACTCTGGCCTCTCGATTTTGTGTGTAGTTTCGAGCCCAGGCCAGTAAGTGTCCTTTCACTCTTTTTTCAACAAGTGTGAAGAGTATAGCTGGTGAGCTAGCTAGCTCAAAGGCTTTCTCGAGATCAAGGAATATGACAAAAGCTTTTTTGTCGTTAATTATTGAGAGGACATCTGTGATGCATTCTTGAGTGCCTATGCCATTTCTGTAGGCATATAGGCAATGATGTAGTTGGCCTATTTTCCACAGCAGTGTATTGAGTACCATTCTCTCAGCTACTTTCTCTATGCAGCTTATCAAAGCTATAGGTCTGTAGGTATTTTGCTCCTTAGGTTTTGGAATAGGTTTAGTGTCCTGCTGGTTCCATGTGGTTGGACGTAGTCTTTCCGTATGTGTCCTGTTTATCAGATGCAGGTAGACTAATTTGGCATGGTTTCCCATGTTCCTCAGCATGCTGTATGTGATGAGATCAGCTCCAGGGGCAGTGTCCTTCCTGCCTTTTGATAGGGCCGTATTTAGTTCTTCCATGGTATAGGGGTGATCGGTGTCATCTAATATGTTGCAGGCGGCTTCTATGATGTTGTTCCTGATTGGGAGCAGAGTTCTCTGCCTGTTGATGGTTGGCAGATGTAGATTGATGCTTTTTGCTCTGTCCGCAGAGTTGTTAGCAATCCTCTTGGCTTCAGCTAATGGGTCTGGGTGTGTAACTCTGGGTGTATTATATTTCCCAGAGACTTGGTTAAACCAGCACCATATTTTGGCTAGGGATGTGCTGAAATTGACCTCGTTGCACCATGAGTACTTCCAGTGAAACTTGTACAGAATGCTTGATGATTTCTACAAGTAGATTATGTAGTTCATCTGTTCTGTGTCTTCTGAGAAGTTTCCTGGTCCTGTTTATTCTAGCATTCATTTCTTTGATGCGGCTATTATAGTACCAGGCATCAGCATGTTTCTTCTCAGAGTACTTTTTTGTGGCATGGATACACTGGCTGCTACCTCTAGTTGTTTGCTGAAGTTGGTAGATAGGGTGGAGATATCATTAGGCGGGTGTTTGATATATTCCAAAGCCCACTCTGTCATGGCTGTTTTGAATTTTTCCCAGTTAGCAAACTCTGGGTTCCACCTTTTTGGGGGTGGAGGAGGAGGTGGGTATTTCTGCAATTCGAGTGTTACTTCTATGGCAAAGTGATCACTGATTAGTACAGGATGTAGTTGCCATTTAGCTCCTCTTTGTATGGCACTGGATAAGTAGGTAAGATCTAGACGAACTCCTTTTAGATGGGTGGCTTCTGTGACGTTGTTGAGCAGTGCTACATCAGGATATTCTTGCAGTAGGGCATGCAAGTGTCTGCCAGTTTGATTTGTTTCTGATATTGAGTTCAGGAACTGATGATGAGCATTAAAGTCGCCTGCAATAATTGAGTCTTTGTTGGAGGCTTCTGCAAAGAGTGCCTCGGCATTGATATTTTTTGCTGGGGATTTGTATATGTTGTGGACTGTTAGCATTGTGGTTAGGAGAGATATCTGGATACTTAGCGTCTCTGCTTCGGTCCCACAGTCTATGCTTGGTAGTAGTTTCGAGGGGATGCTGCTTTTAATGAGGGTAGTCAGTCCTCTTGTCGTTGGTGATTGATACGTTGTGTATACTTTGTATACTGAGAACGTGAATAGTATGTTCTCATTAAGCAGAGTTTCTTGCAGTATGATAATGTCAGGGTTTTGCACTGAAGTTTGAGATTGAAGAAATGCAAGCTTGTTTTGAAGTCCACAAATATTCGATTGGAGCACTTTTACATGAGTGTTTTGGTTGTTTTAAGTGGTTGTATGAGGTCCATTTGCAGTAGGAACTATGAAGGGAAATGAGCTTCTAGTTCCTTGGCGGCGTTGTC
>NC_090729.1:53337817-53355317 GCF_036898095.1 Palaemon carinicauda
ATATATATATATATATATATATATATATATATATATATATACATATATATATGTATATATATATATATATATATATATATATATATATATATATATATATATATATATTGTCATGTAATATAATGACATGTATTAGGACGTTTGCCTGTTAGGTATTTAAAGTGCTGCTCACTCATTTGACTCTCGCTGCGGCTTGTTAACGAAGCGATAACGTAGCCGAGATTTTTACTACGGGAGTCGGAAGCTCGTCGGCAAGCAAAGTGATGCTCTGCTTTGAGGAGTATTGGGGCTGTATAAGGACGTGGTTCAGTAGCCCTTACATACACTGAAAGAATCCCAAGGTAATCTTCGTGACATGTTGTTAGGTTCTATGGTTATTCTATATTGTATATAGAAAGTGTGTATAATTATTGTTTGTTTATGCGAGTAATTTTAATTTAGGAGCGGACAGCATTTATCGTAATACGTCTTGGGTGGTGATACCTTTTGTTACGTGTGCTTTATCTCTCCGTGGTTTTTTTTTTTTAGGTAACTTTATAATTTTGTTTTATATGTTAATGAAATGTTTAATATGTTAATGAAACGTGACTAGAAAGTATTGTGGTTTTGTGTTGATATGTTAGTTTTGGGTGTAATTGGTGTTGCCATTGTAAAACATTTTTATTTTCTGTTTTTTTTTTTAGGTGTTGACCGAAAGTCTTGTACCTACTATTTTGCCTTGGTCAAATTTAATTACGTTATACGTTGCTGTGTGTTCGATATGTATTTGCGTGTTAGTTTGGTATTGTTTAGGCTAAGGTTTTTTGGTAATAAATACTATGTTATAAAGAAAATAGTTTCCTTTCTGCTCTTTGCCATTTGTCTTGTATGTGATCCTTGTTAAAAGGGAACGGTCTACTTCACCCTAGTGAATTAAGCCATAACAGTCTTTGATTATAATATTCACGTGACATATATATATATATATATATATATATATATATATATATATATATATATATATATATATATATATGCATATATATATGCATATATATATACATATATATATACATATATATATATATATATATATATATATATATATATATATATATATATATATACATATAAATGTATATATATATATATATATATATATATATATATATATATATATATATATATATATATATATATGTGTGTGTGTGTGTGTGTGTGTGTGTGTGTGAGTGGGTGTGTGTGTTTGTGCGCACATGTGTGTGTGTGTTTCTTAACGTAACTGATGCATCAATCCTTGTTAATATATCACATCTAATAGAGCATTTTTTCTCCAAATGAATTATTATTATTATTATTATTATTATTATTATTATTATTATTATTACTGTTGTTGTTGTTGTTGTTGTTGTAAGGAGATATAATAAGCACAATGGTATAAACCATAAATGATTTCATGAATATAAATTCATTCTAATGTTGAAATTGAAGAATCATAGTTACTTCACACACCTTTTCCTTGGTATCTCTCATCTCATCATATTCATAAAGGGAACCTTTCTTCTCTCGACAAGTAAAAAACATATGAAGGTTGCAACAATATATTCTCATTTTTAGGGGAAAAATATTCGTAAAATCAGACTCAAATAGGAGATTTGTTTTCTTCATTATTTTTATTTAGTTGAGAAACAAACTTTAACTTTTTTTAAAAGACTGTCATGCATTTGTTCTCTCTCTCCCTCTCTCTCTCTCTCTTTCTCTCTCTCTCTCTCTCTCTCTCTCTCTCTCTCTCTCTCTCTCTCTCTCTCTCTCTCTCTCTCTCTCTCTCTCTCGCACTAAAATTTGCTTACACATGTTTTAACATATAAAAACTGCATATTTCTTACCTACAGAGTTATCTTTTATTTTTCGCAAGTTGGCAAGAAGAAGGGCTATTAGCACTTGTTGGAGTACGGGTAATGTTACTCCACTATGTTAATGTGTTTATGGTAGCTCAAGTATAACTAATTACCCCCAAATTTCCATAGCACCCATATTGTCTTATGTTTTTGAACGTATTTCGGTAAAATGTCTAAATCTGTTTGCTGAATGTATTCATCTGTTCCCTAGTATGCAATTTGGTTTTCGTAAAGACCTTGGAACATGTGATGCCCTTCTTACAATTTCTAATGCTCTACACAAATCCCTTAATATTAGACAGGAATTCGTATGATTGGCTTTTATTTTAGTGCTGCCTTTGACCGTGTTAATCATGAGGCCCTTGTTTACAAACTAAAACAGTTTGGAGTGTGCGGGCCGTAACTTAGCATCATTATTGATTGCTTATGTAATAGATCGTAAAGAGCTGTTGTTTGTGTGCACCATAGTGAGTATATGAATGTCATATGTGGTGTTCCTCATGGTAGTCTTATTGGCCCATTACTTTTCATACTTTATACTTATGACATGTGTTTGGTCTAGAAAACAAGCTTCTTGCAGAAGCAGAAGATGCTACTCTCTCTGCGTCAATTCCATCTCCTGAATGTAAATCTGAGGTTGCTGAATCCTTTTATAGAGTATTGTGCAAATTATTGTGCATAAAGTTGAATCCTATCAAAACTCAAAGTATGATTATAAGTAGGTCAAGCACAGTGGCTCTTAACATCCGGATCCTAGCATCGACAATGTTTCTTTATCCCTCCAGTGGTATGATTCTTTCAAAGTTTAGGTGTTATTCTCTTCGGCCAATTTACTTTTGAGAAATACAGTAGGTCAGTCATCTTCAATTGCATGAAAATTGGCTTATTGAGAAAGTCTTATAGGATTTTCGGTGATCTATCTACTCAGAAGAAGTGTTTAAATTCTTCCATTCTACCTTGTTTCAAGTATTATTCTCTTGTTTGGCCCCCTCTTTCAACTAGCTCGTTCTGCTTGTTCCATAAGATTTTTCATAATTCTGATCATCCTAGACATTTAGATCTTCCCAGGCAGTTCCATCCTGTTTGTAATACTCTGTCTGCAGTTGATTCATATAATAGTCGGTTTTTTCCTTCATAATGCACACTACTACACAGTATTCTAGAAGTTTTATTCCAGCTGTGACCAAGTTGTGGAATGATCTTACTAATCATGTAGTGTAATCGGTAGAACTTCAAAATTTCATACTTGTAGCTAATATTTTTATGTTGCACAGACTGACAAGTCTTTTTATACTTTATATGTAGGATATCTGTTTTAATGCTGTTATTGTTTTGAAAATATTTTATTTTGATTGTTCAATAATTATCATATTGTTTATTTATTTCCTCATATCCTTTCCTTACTAGATTGTTGTCCTTTTAAGAGCCCTTGGGCTTATTGCATCTTTCTTTTTCCAACTAGGATTATAGCTTAGCTATAGTCAGTTTCATCCTAGCTGGTAAGTGGCACCAAACCATGGTTTGAAAGCTGACCAATGACGAATCAATTAATAGCCCTTGTCCGCTGTACATGATGCTCATTTTTCCTTTATACCTCACTGAGATTGCGTAGTATATACCTGGATCTTTGGCCACACACAAATTAAAGGTATATGATAAGTATTACTTTGAAAAAAAAATATCCATATGTTGAAAAAAAAAAAAAGAGTTGAAGTGAAAAGACTTTATACAACTTTTTTGTACGCTGTTTTTTACCTACCAGTAAAATGAGCTAAAGATATTCCTACCAAGTTCTGTTAATTAAATGCAAAGACTATCCCATATAGTCTTTAAAATCAGTGAAGGGGCCCATATAACCAATTATCATACAAAATGATTGAATGTAAGAGCCCCTTTTACTTCCGTTCTTTTGTATTAAGATTTTTCGTTGATATAAATGATTTTCTTGGTTCGTAGCTCTTTATTGAATCTTAATACTTCACTTCTTTATTTGGATTTGAGAGCTATCCGTGGTCACCTGATTATACACAAATTACTGAACCACATTATTGTTTCAGATCTAGTTAATGACAGACCAGAGGTCACCTCTTCAGTTGCTAAGTGTGAGGATGTATATTCATTGTTGTCAGGTCAACCATCCTTGGGAAGTATTATGACATCAGATTCCGTGGTTAAAATCCAACTGGAATGGGGAAAATATAAGTCAAAACTTAGTGATAGGTCAAAGACAAGTCATCTGTGGCTTAATTATCAGATGTTGGAAGCTTTGCAAGAAGACTGATCTTGGCAGATTATATCAGATCTGGATTACTACATTTGAGAGCTGTTTCTAAGTCTCGCCCAATATTTGCACCAGTTAGCCTCTATATTTACTTCAAGTCTGCACATTTCCATGTCCAATAGATAGAGCAACCAGAGCTCACTCATCCAGACGTGTTTCAGAAATTTTCCACTGGTTATCATGTAATCTGTCGTAGTGATTGGTACTGGGCAGGCCTTAGAACTGCTCTAGCTATTGAACAAACTTTAATGAGGTCACTAAAATATCAGTTGGACTGACTCAGGGAAGTAGTGTGACAGGAGAACAGAAATCATTGTGGACAATATCAGCTTCCATCACTGCTGAGTAAACATGGCATTGCAGGAATTACCGGACCTTTCCTACACTACCAGTGATCAACATAAAGATTTGACCAAAGCAAGGATGAGGAGGGATGCTTCAGACCTACAAAACCTCAAGACCAAATTACTATCTTCTTCACACTTTTAGGAAGACTCCTCATTGTAGCATGTAGTCAGTAGTGTAGTGCCAAATACCAATGTAAATGTTCTTGAATAGGAGTCAACTGGAAAGATAACAAATGAAAATATTATTAGGCAGCCCAGTTTTAGATACTCTTTTAAGAGAGAAAATAAAGCTATAACGCTTGGTAATGTTTTTGCAATCAAGGTCTCACCAGATCAAAGTATTGATCCTGCCATATTATTTCAGAGATTATTGGTAGTGGCAGAAACAGGTGACCTGTCACTGGAAGATGTTTTATGATATGAGCTTAGCCAATTCCCTCAAGCTCTTTTCGAGATTAAAAATGTATTTCGTAATGCAGATAAACCAAACCTCGTTCCTGCTATTTCAGACCTTTGGAAAGAGGCAGGTGTAGATCAACCTTAATCCACTCCTCAGATAGAACACTATGTTCATTGAGTACCCTCGAAGAAGGGAGATAGCTATAGTGGAATAGCCGAGTCATAGAAGGAATTCACCAGTTTTTGATGGCCATAATAGAGGTTCATCAATCGAGGACAACATTCAGCGAAGGCATTTAAGGCAGAATTTTCATCCTGTTGTTAGTGTTATAGCAGACTTTGTTCTCCGGTAAGAAGGAATAGTTTTTGTTGAGGGATATCAACAAGCAAGGCTTAATTGATCTGATCAATGTTAAACTTAGGAGAAAAAAAAACCATGTGTTATCATCAACTCACTTGGTGATACTAACATAGATATTACTGAAGCTGCAGTTAAAGCATCATAATTCCATACCACTATATTGATTTTACTCCTTCATTATGCACTGGGAGAAAGCAGGGGCCATTTTTTTCAGGTCGGATAAATAATGAGCCACATCAGTGTGCCACATCAACAGTCCTAAATCAGTCCTAGCAAATAAACTATGCTCTCTTTTGCTTTTCATCCATGCTTTTACTGGAGGTGATGTTAGAGCGTGCATCTTTGTTGTAGGAAAAGGGTTGAATTTCAAAAGTTAGTCAAAGGTAATTATGCGTTGCAATGTTGTGCTAATCAATTCCTCTCTCCAAACTAAGAACAAAAAGTAATTGAACACACTGGAGCAAAGCTAGTGGCGTAATATTTGGTGGGAAGGTGCAGTCACTGACATCTTTGTGACATAGTACCCTGTCTAAGAAAATTGTCTTCAAAATGTTTTGTAGCATCAGAACATCTACTCACAGCTGTCTTCCACTCTTATTATCAGATAATATTGTAAAGTTGGAAAAAGAGAGACATGAATGCAGCTAAAAACAATCTGTTGAAGATAATATATTGTAACTGCAAATATGCCAGGTGATCATCACGGTATAGTTATAGGATGTTTTGAATACCATGTACACCTGCCTATGGACAATGCGAATTAGAAAATTGTGATAATCCATACAATCATATCATATTCAGTGAAGAGGAATATGAGGACTATCAATTAGAATCTATGTATTAAGACTGCTGATGAAACATGTATGCACTAAATAGATGGTAAGATTATCATATTATTAAGATGAGACTTTCAAAAGTCTGGTAGCAACCAAACACACTACTTTCATAAGTGATGTAATGTTAATGTTACTTTATGTGTTGTATATATTGATATTATACATTAAATTTAGGATATATCTACAAATCGGTGGCCAATATTGTTTACCATCTTGTGTTTCATTTTATGATGATTATAAGGAAATTTGACTGTTTCCATTGTATTCTTTGGCCGAAAAAACCTAGGTGTAGACATCTTATCTATCATTGCAGCGTGAATACTAAGGAAGTCAATTACACTTTTTATGCATCGGCGTCCATCTTCGATTTCACAGTTATGTAGTGCTTGCATTTTGGTAAAATTTTAGTGTACTAATCAAGATACAGTAAAAACTTTTTTCTTGCCAGTTTTTAGGGTTAAACCTTATTTGTACTCGACTATTTACCTTATCTCACCATCCAATATTTTACTTTTCTTGTGATTTTCCCCCTAACCATAATAGGTTTCCCAAGCGTTCCCCACTCCTTCTCCATCATTCTTCCTCACTACCTGCCCAAACTATACTCTCATCGTTAATGTAATCGTCCTAACGCCTTCCATTATTCTGATTTCATCATTCTCCAATCTTTCAACCAGCATTGTCATCTCTGTTCTTTTAAGCTTAGTTCCTCTTTTCATCTTGTATCCAACGTTTTCAATCCGTATAACACTGGACTTTAAATGTGTCTTAGATCTTGACTTATAAAAGACCATAAATATCTAAATTGTTTGACCTGTTGTATAGCAACCCTTTTAAAAAGAGTTGCACACGCATATTTCAAAATAGATGCATTCTTATTGATGCTGAGGCTATGCATTGATTGCATGTGGTGTTGTAGATAGGGATTTTAGTTTTCTGGAAACGTAAACGTTTCACAGTTTATCTGAGGAAAGAGCTGCTACAGCTCAATTCCAGCTGGCGAGGTCTTACAAAGAGGGGAAGATTCAGCAAAAGGGAAGGCCAATCATTCCTCGATTTCTTCCCAGTCTTACTCATGACATCATTTACCGGTCCTGTGATAGGAGCCAAGGCATATTAATGGATTTCTACCTTGATATTTTTCCAAATGAAACATTCAGCCCTACATAGAACTACAAATATCCCAAAAATTCATAGGAAATATATCATATAAACCATTTAATTTCTGTTGTTTGCTAGCCTAAATAAAACTCTAAAAGAGAATTTGGGTTGCTTTCAATGTGTAGATTTAGGCAGCTGGCTGCAGCAAGATTCTTAGGATATTTTCTTAAACAACTCACGGAAACTATATAGGAAAAGAGGAGTGGAACATCAGGAAATGAATAATTTTACTACAAAGAAAAATAGTTCCATTAGCGTCGAAAATCACTAAAAGCAATCGCTATACTTTAAAGTAACGAAATTTACTTCGGTCTCTGTGCCGGCCGGAAAAACACTTCAAAAAATACTTTTTCATTTTCCAGAATTTTACTCTCTCTCTCTCTCTCTCTCTCTCTCTCTCTCTCTCTCTCTCTCTCTCTCTCCTCTCTCTCTCTCTCTCTCTCTCTCTAGAAGAATAAAAATAAGTGATAGGTTAAAAGCTTCATACTCTTATACACCTCATCAGTACTATGTCATTCCCCGTAACGTTGCATGTATCACTATCCTATTAAGAGATTAGGGCACCCCCTTTCACAATGCCTTATCCACCAACTATTCTAAAGCTTACGAAATTTTTATTATACTTCATTTTGTTACCGATTGTCATATGTTCTTTCTATATTAAAAAACCAACAAACGATTTCCATTCACCATAAGTTCTTCTTTACACAACGTACTGTACAATATGCAAGTAGATCAGCATAACAGCTTTCAATTAGATTTAAAATCTAAAGATGTATTGGCTAAAAGAGGATTTCACACAATCCCATTTTGCCTTTCAAAAAATAATCTGGACATTTTACTACCATTCATGATTCACTCATGCTGAAACCGTACTCTTTCCTCAACTTGACTAACTCCATTATAAACATACCTAGTTATTTTTATCAATTAAATACTTCTATCCTTCCAACTCCATGATGCTCTATTATCATGGATTCTTTTACTAGTATTAACTTTGTCCTTTTTTAAAAAAAATTTAAGCACTTTTTATCAGTTTTGAAGTTTTTGTATAGTATCAATAACCAGCCCACTCTCCTCAGCAATTGCACTTTCTATCAACAACTCATTTCCTTAGAAAACATAAAAAGAAATAGTTACATCTTAAATTAAGGTAAAGAATATTCACCACAAATTTGCAAGGTAAAGAATAATTGATGCAAGAAAAGTGTTGATAAAAATGTAATCAGATTAACAAATATCATTATTAATTTAGTTTGTAAATTTAGGAATATCAAGATTTTTCTTTTTGTTTACCTTGTCCACTATAGTTTGAGGACAATTTCCAGATTACTGATATCAAGCGAAAAAATAATTTGTCAGTAAAGTTTGGGAAGTGTCCAATGCTTTACTTAATTTGAAATCTGCTGTGTCAGAATATTAGTAAAATAGTACCAGAAAATTTGCTCATAAAAGAGTATGAATCGCTGTAACGAAAATGGGGTTTCAAAGTAAGGGTCATTGGCATTGTATCTTATCATTTATAAAGAAAAATCATACATGTAATTTCTCATCGAAAGTTATAAGACCATTTTCTCCTCAGGATAAGGTATCATTATAGGCCTGATTAGAGTTGTGAATGAGTCCGCTATAGGGAATTAGAATCCACTGAAGCTAATTAAA
Source organism: Palaemon carinicauda (assembly GCF_036898095.1). Classification (NCBI taxonomy): domain Eukaryota; kingdom Metazoa; phylum Arthropoda; class Malacostraca; order Decapoda; family Palaemonidae; genus Palaemon; species Palaemon carinicauda. The sequence goes on from NC_090729.1 coordinate 53,346,742, forward strand.
GTCCCAATTGATTCACTTCTCAATCTTAATTGGGTAGGGATATTGAGGAAGGAGTTTTAGCTATATGAGTACTTTAAGAAGGTTAATAATTTAACATCCGATGGACGTCCTGAAAAAAAGTGACCCTGACAAAATGCACACACAGGAATATATTGTGCAAGTGAGCAGTTGGGTTGTAACTTAAGCCAGCCTGACACTTGCACGAATTTGTGGCACGCATTGGCACGCCTTTTGTCGTCAACTGGCGTAAAAGATGCGGGAACTGGCGTGAACATGTGAACGGTGCGTGGCAGGCATGCCATGCGTGGCGAGAATTTTGAAATGTTCAAAGTTTGTGGCACGCATTGTCACGACAAAATTGGCGTGAACTAGTCGTGAACGATGCGCGAACTGGAGTGAACGCGTCGTGAACAGTGCGGGAGGATGCGTGCCAGTGCGTGGCAATTAAATCAATGGATTTATCCTTACTTCCTCATAATCATCAAAGATAAAATCTGTATAATGACAATATATTCTTTTACCTCTCCCCTTTCCTTATTTAATTGAGAGAGAGAGAGAGAGAGAGAGAGAGAGAGAGAGAGAGAGAGAGAGAGAGAGAGAGAATAAGCTTCAATATTTTGATGTATCATTTAAGACTTAGGGAACATAAAATCTGATAGCTCTCTCTCTCTCTCTCTCTCTCTCTCTCTCTCTCTCTCTCTCTCTCTGTATTGAGTTTGGGGAAGGATAGACCTGGGAGGCGGTTTGGACAAAACCATAAAAATTGACAGATATACTATATACATTATCTCTCGTGGGCCTCCTACTCTCTCTCTCTCTCTCTCTCTCTCTCTCTCTCTCTCTCTCTCTCTCTCTCTCGGTATTATTATCAGCAAGGATTTGAAGTTCACCAAACAGAGCATAAAAGCTGAAAAGAAAGCACAAAACATAATAGGTTACATAAAGAGACAATTCAAATACAGAGATATAGACAATGTAGGCCTACTACAGATGTAGGCCTATATAGATACACCATTAGATAAATACATTTCAAATTCATCTATTCTGCTCTTTTATAATATATTAAAAACTATTCCTTTATTCTCCCACACAATCTACAAGATTACCCTTCGAGTAAGTCTATCGGCAAAATTGTTATTCACACTTACACTAACATTGGCCTAGGCACGAATCTAAGGAATTTGCACTTGATTTTTCACTAACTTTCACCCCCGACTTGGCGTGGCCAAGACGTGAACTGGCGTGAACGATGCGTGAATGATACGTGACAATGCCAAAAGATGCGTGAACGTGTCGTGAACTTGCCGTGAACTAGTCGTGCCAATGCGTGCCAAGTCGTGAACGTGGCGTGAACTTGTCGTGAACTATGCGTGAACGTGTTGTGAACTTGTCGTGATCAGTGTGGGAACCTCCCAGTGCGTGCCACAAAAGTGGCACGCACTGGCACGCATTTTGCGTGCCAATGCGTGCCAGAAATTCGTGCAAGTGTCAGGGTACCCTTAGAGACGAGTCGAATGCAATTAACTTTATTTGAACGGAGCAGGAGTATATATAAAACCTGTTACAGTCAAGAAAGGCATAAAAAAATGTAAACACAATGATGCAGGAAAATACAGCCATGAACGAGTTATCAGAGCGAGGGGAGAGTAATAACGACAGGGCAATGTAAAGAAATCAGAAATACTATTAGAGTGTACGAGCGTATCTCTAGCATTACAAAGATAACTTTAAATCTAGGACGAAAAAATGTGTAAGAACCATTCGATATCATCTGTCGATAAAAAAGAATAGGGAAATAGAATTGTTTTATGAGAATCTGACTAAGCTGAGCTGTTTGCGAGTTAGGATGGGACGTTTTGTAATATGATGCAAATATTGTTCTCTTAGTGACGGATTGGTAATATTAAATTCTGTTGCGGTACTACATAGTGAGTGCCGGTAACAGGCAAATGCAGTGATTAGAAGATTAACAACGGGGTGTGCATGTATATTAAGTAAAGACAACAGTTATTTTAAAAGGATAATACATAGAAAGGGAATTTAGAAGCAATGCCACATGACTATTGATAAAATCTTTAAAAACATCAAAATTTTCTTATTATCTAATTCAAAATTATGCGGTATCCTTTTTTTTTTCTTTTACCAGAAAAGGGTATTTTGCTCCTCTAAGGCAATTTTCTCATCTAGCAGACTGCGGAAAGAGCGAAGAAATTTTGCATGAGTTAGGAAATCCTATTACAGCCCGATTAGGCTTCATTATAAAGCTTAGCTGAGCATTACTGCAAGGAAAGAATATTCGAAAAGGTGCTTTTTTTTTTTTGTCTCCCTTTTAACATTCATATATATGAATATTCATAAAACATCGGGATTTCTGGTGGGTTTTTTTATGAGGTAATTATTAAACTTGTTTTTTTGACAAAAAAACATAAGGAAATCGGAACTTGTTGTTATTGTTGCTGTTCCAGATTGACCGGACAGAGTCTACTGGGAGAGTAGGCTACTTATATTCCTTAATGAATTTCCGGATTATTCTAAACAACCAACCGAATAAGATCAACTTTAATTTTTGAAATTATGAAATGGGTGTAGAGTGAAGAAAACTTGTTCTCCTGTTGCAACATTAATTTTAGATGAGAAACGATTGCATATATGTGACATATATACATATAATCTTAAGGGTTTGATAGTAGGAGATAACGAATAATCATTTCTTTTAAGTTAATAGATAATAAACTGTGATGAACGATTAGTATCAAATAGAATACTTTAGATGTCTTCCGCCAACTATTAGGGCAGAAAAAAAAAAAAACAACAACAACTGTGACTCCCATGCTAACAGTCTCTCGTGATGTTTGTTTCTTGAGTCATTTTAATGATCCTCGAAATTCGTGGTTACCATATGGCTTATGCACTAAATTTTGGTGGCCAGAATTTGTATGACTTTTAAAATTTTAGGTGCGATTCTCGACAGCAAATTTACTTTTGAGAAACAAATAAGATCTGTGTTCTCTTCCATTGCCAAAAAAAAAAAAAAATGCCTTATTGAGAAAGATTTTCAAGATTTTCGGAGATCTATCTATTCCAAAGGAGTGTTTGAATTCTTTCATTCTACCTTGCTTTTAGTATTGTTCTTCTATCTGGTCTTCAGCTGCTGAATTTCATCTCAATTAGTTGGACGGACACTTAATCTATTAAATTTCTTATTCCTGATCCAGTTATTAATATTTGGCACCGTCGTTCAATTAGTTCATTATGCATGTTGCATAAGATTTTTCATAGCTCTGATCATCCTTTACATTCAGATCTTCCTGGACAATTTCATCCTGATCGTAATACTAGGGAGGCACTTAATTCTAATAGCCAGGCCTTCTACATCATGAGGCTCGATGCAAAACAGTATTCTAGAAGTTTTATTCCAGCTGTGACTACCCTAATCGGGTAGATGAATCAAAAGAACTTCAAAAGTTCTAAGTTGCAGCAAATGTTTTTATGTTGAACAGGCTTACATAAGTCATTTTATAGTTTATATATGACAGGTCTTTTTTGACGTTGTTACTGTTTTTAAGAATTATTTATTGTTAATATTTTCTTATCATTTATTTATTTACTTATTCCCATTCCTCACTAGGCTATTTTTCCCTATTGGAGACCTTGGGCTTATTGCATCTTGCTTTTCCAACTAGGATTGTATCTTGGTTAGTAAAAATAATAATGATAATAATATCCACTGGATCATTATAAAAATAAAGCAGAGAGTATGGGTAACTACAGAGAGGCTTAAGAAATTTACATTTTCATCAGACATTGCGACTGTCCAGTTGTTATTATTCTTGTTGATCATACTCATATGTATTTATACACGGGCTGACCGTACATGTTCAGTTTTGCAGATGTTACGGACTGTATTGTGAGTAACATTAGAAATTATGATAGTTTATGATTACTGAGAAGTTAAACAAATTGCATAGGCCATAAAGCAGTTGGCTTAATCGAATTGTAAATAAAAAGGAATTTGGCATAAAACCTACATTTAATGAAGTTGACGTTGATGAGTTGGAAGAAGTGATTAGGTTATGACATATACGTATGTATGTATGTATATATATATATATAATATATATATATATATATATATATATATATATATATATATATATATATATATATATACATATATATATATATATATATATATATATATATATATATATATAATCTATATATATATATATATATATATATATATATATATATATATATATATATATATATAATACATATATATATATGGTTGATGATCAAATTTCTTGTTATGGTAAACATTTTGTATTGCTCCAATCCTTCCTTAAATTAAACTGTACTTATGATTTTTACAATATATAATTTCCAGTTTTTTTTTAATATTGTAATTTTGTCATATTTACTTGAAAATTCTTCCTATTTATAGAGATACTTATAGTTTGCTTAGGTCTTACCCTTCTATCTCTTCCTTTCTCACCAACTGCAATCCGAGTTTTATCGTTCTTTTTAATGAGGATCAAGAAATGGAGAGCCAGTAATCCTGAGCTGAGGATAAGTGAGTTCACAGACAAGTTGGGAGCCTTCGCTTTCACTTAATCACATAATCTCATATTTGTTCTCTTTTTTTATGTGACTTAGAAAAGTTTGTAAAAGGGATACAATTAAAACGACAATGAAAATGATTTCGAGTTTGTTTTTACATTGAAGCAAAAAACTGCCTTTTTGCTTTTTATGCATTGCTAGGTCCTATATTTATTGACTTAATTTGTCAAAAATTTTCTAGTAAATCATTGTCGTCGAGTGGTGGAGATGGCTCTAGTGGCATATGGTTGCCAACATAGTAATTTCATAAAAAGCTAATAACCCTATATCAGCTAACTCCACCTTCCTCTTGTAATAATAAAAAAAGAGTACATCTAATTCTAGAATTTTCATGTACTTTCCAACCACAACGAAACATAAATATTACGTAATCCCTCGTAGGTCATACATTGCGTGTGTCATTCAGCATATGTAAAGTTTACATAAAACATTGTAACAAAACTATGTTAAATAAAAATTTAATTCTTTAAAAAAATAAAGAAAATAAAAACACACAGAACTGAAGGAATGTACAATTAAATGAATGACAAAGGACTTATGCAATTTACATACATTACTGAAACCTACATGAGTGGAACTCACCTTATGAGCTGGCTATACATCTCTTAAATACACAAATGAAATACATGAATAAAATATTTACTCTTATGCTAGACCAGCTTCGTAAGGTAGTTCCTCCCGAAAGAATTATTTACTCCTGGCGGGAATCCACAATTCAGCACTCGACAAATACTCTGCAACCAAGTTACCTTCACCTGATATATGCGTCACATTAATAAAATATGGTTGTAAATATAATGACCACCTAGTTAACCTTTGATTATTATTCGTCACTTTATTAACAAAGTTAAAGGATTGTGATCCCCCAAAAATTTGATTTCTTCTTTCAGTGGTCTGTTTGCATAAACTTCAAATTTTCTTATCACTGTAATTAGCAATAGTAGTTTCCGTTTAACAGTCGAGTAGGGTCATTGATGCTTCTCCAGCTTCGACGAAATAAAACAAACAGGATGGAAAGTTCCTTCCTTGCCTTTTGTAATAGGAAAGCTCCAGTCCCATTGTCCGACCCATCAACTTGGATAAGAAATTTCCTGTTAAAATATGGCGCTTGCAGTAACGTTTTCGAAGTTAATATGGCCTTTATTCTGTCAAAGGATTCCTGACACTGTCTGGTTCATACAATCTTCTTTCCTAGGGCTAGTCAAATCCCTCAAATGACCGACTGCAACCTAATAGTTAGGGCAAAAGTGTCGGTATAATCCTTGCTATCCCTAAAAATCGTTGTAATTGCTTCCTCGTCGTGGGGGGTCGGGGTTTCCTAATTCCTTGGACGTTAGCAGCTACAGGGGCAATTTGTCCTCTTCTGACTTCAAATCCCAAGTACCGAACTGATGCCTTTCGAAATTCTCGTTTCACCAGGTTAATCGTCAGGTGTGCTCCTCGTAGCTTTTGAAATACCTTCTTCAAAATTTGGGGATATTCTTTCTAGGTCGATGAATATAACACAATATCTTTGAGATATATGCCTTCCCCCTCAATTGAACCTAGAAGGTCATCCATCACTAATTGAAAGGTAGCGGGTGTGTTCATTAGACCACATGGCATGATGGTGTATTGATATAACCCAAATAGGGTTATAAAAGCTGATACCAATTTTGCATTGCCGTCTGAAGAAATTTAATAATAGCCCTTTAGTAAGTCGATCATTGGGACGAACCTTGATTGTCCAATATTATCAAGTAGTTGGTCTATGAGCCGCAATGGATAATTATCGATCACACTGATCAAATTCAACTTTTGGTAGTCCATATCTATCCTGAGAGATTCGTCCAGTTTTTTTTATGAGCAAACATGGAGACCTCTAATGGCTACAACTTTGTTCGGCTAATCCGTTTTGTAACAAATAGTCCACTTCTTTTCTCATGACTTTTCACTGATACTATGACAGTCGATAAGCTTGTTGGTCCAGCGGTCTTTCCGCTGTTTTAGGTGTATCACATGCCTTGTCAAGTTGATTTGTTAATTACGTCTGAGGCAATTTCAGTAAAACATTTAATCAATCGGCCTAATTCCTCTCTCTGCTCCTTGATCAAGTGAGTTAATTTCTCTTCTAAGTTCCTAATGATGGATGAATTATTCACTTTGCTTACCGCCCCTACTTTATATCCATAGATGTCTTCCATGAATGAAATGGTATTCGCCATACACACCTGTGAAGTTTCGGTCTTGTTTTCACTTAAGTATGGTTTCAGTAGGGTAACATGTACTTTCCATTGACTTTTACTTCTTCCTGAGGTTTCGATAACGGAGGTCATGTCACTGATCTTATCCTAGAACCTGAATGGTCCTTGGAACTTGTTGGTGAGTGGGAATTTCCTAATCGGTAAGAAAACCAACACCTGTTGTCTTACCGCAAACGCTCTGCCCCCTTTACTTTTCATATCAAACATTTTCTTCCTTTTACCTTGACTGGTTTTCAGGTTTTCAAGGGAAAATTTCCTTATCTCGCAAATAGTTTTCCTCAAACTGTTGACATATTCTCCATCCGTTTCCTTTCGATCCTTCTATCTTTTATGCTAACATTTTATTTGGTCCTCGTACTTCTCGTTCAAACAACATTTCATTCAGGCTACATCCCTTGCTCTCTTGATAAGCATTGCATATCTAAAATAACATCAACGGTAGTCTGATGTCCCATTCATTTCTTTTTTTGCTGCAATACTTTAACATACTCTTCAAGGTTTGATGAAATCTCTCTAATGCTCCTTGGGTCTCTAGATTATAGGCAGTGGACAGATGTTGTATCACATCCAATAGATTCAACATGTCTTAAAACAATTTTGATAAGAAATTTGTTCTTCGGTCACCCTGAACCATTTCTGAATACCAAACTTACTTTGGCACTAATATTCCTGACTGTTATGGCTTCTGTGTATATTGTCACTGGACACATCAAGATTAACATATAATTGTGACTTTTCTTTGTTCTTGGTAATGGTCCCAAAACGTCAATCATTACCTTGCTGAAGGGTTCTCCTCGCACTTCAATCGGGTGTTAGGAAGCTTCTTTGGTGTACTTGTTTGGCTTTCCTGCTATCTGACAAACGTAACATTCACGGAAAAGTGGCTCACGTCCTTATGCATGTCAGGCCAGGAAAAGTGTTTCATAACCTTCACTGTCGTCTTCCTTATTCCCATGTATCTCCTGTCTTCTTAACAGTGCGGGAATCAATATCTGATGGTGTAGTCCCCCATGCTGCATTTCCTGGGATAACAGCAGGTCTATGCTTCCTCATAAGCATCAGCCGATCCTAAATATAATAACAGCTAGGAAACTGCTGCACCTCTGTCTCATCCAGCGTATGGTACAATAACTCTGTTAATGTCGCATCTATCCATTGCAATCATATCAGACTTTTCCATCTCACTTGTCCTACTTCTAATGCTGAGTTTTCTATTTCTTCCAGGTCCATTGCTTCTTTGTCTTCCTGTACATCCGTCTGTCGTTCCTCCTGTCTCAGACTTTCTTGGGAGTTCTCCTCTTGCGTGACATTATGGGAATCCTCTTTTTTCTGAAAAAATCATCCAAGGGCATCGCTACTTCGGTTTTTGTCTTCTTCTCCAGCCACTTTCTTCGTCATACTCCTAGCCGTCACACAACAAGGATACATATACGAGAAGTCCTTTTCAAGTTCAGTCGACGGACTATACATCAATGGTTTCTCCGTTACAATGGGACAAGTCACAAATGGCGCTCCACAAACCTCATTACCAAGAAGGACTTCTATTCCACCGATGGCCAATGAATCCTTTACCACAAAATCAAAATGACCTGCCACCAAGTCGTATGACAGTTTTAATCAGAAAATAGGGGTAACCTCCTCACCTCCTATTCCCTTCAAAATAATTGAATCTCCCATGACAGACAGTTTCACCAACGGGTGTACACCTCG
>NC_090729.1:53365317-53370317 GCF_036898095.1 Palaemon carinicauda
ATCCCTGAGAGATATGAAGATTAAGATAAGTGATCCCAATGCTAAAGTTGGAAAGAATACTCAAGGTTGTAGATAAAAATAGAGCACATATTAGAAGATTTTGTTCAACAAACAATCTTTTTATAGGAACTACTCTATTCTAGCTCATGGATCTCCAGAATTATACATGGACTTCACAACATGGCAAAAAAAAAAATATATCAATTAGCTATTAATAGTGATAAAAGGAGGACTCTGAGAAATACAAGAGGTACAGAGCTGAAGATACTGGTAGTGATCACCAGTTCATAATTGCTACAATGAAATAAAGATGAAATCACCCAACAGCACAGTAGATAGATTACTTATTTGATACAACTAAGCTTCTGGAAGATGACCACAAAGAACCATTTGCTATTGAATGTAGGAATCTTTTTTTTTGCAGTCATAAACACTTTAGGAGACGAAAAGCAGACAATTAATGAAGTTGGGAGTGAAGTTTTGAGACATGCAGTTACAAAGAGAAAACCATGGATATCGATTGATACTTGGGATATTGAGAAAAGGAGGCAAAGAATACATTTATTGTTGAAAGTTTTTGAGGAAGTAATAAAAACAACAAGGTAAAACATGCAAAGTATTCCAATATTAATAGTGAGGAAAACGAAAAGCCAGTAATGACTAGAGGGAATATTTATACTGTACAGGAAAACAGACGAGGCAGGACAAAGCTATGAATTAAAGGAGTGGTTTAAGAATTGATCATAGAAACATTGATGAAATCTCTACTGGAGCAAAAACGAAGCATATGCCAATCATAAAGAGAGATGGATCAGATATAACAACAAAAAATTAAGAAATCAACGTTTGAGGGAACACTTTAGTGAGGCAATGAATAGGGGATATTAAGTAAATAATTTAATTGATATACAGTATCTGAAGCTGATGAAGACCTTGCTGTGCCCATGAATGAATTCTTTGTGTTTGAAGTCGATGCTATCATTTAAAAACTCTAGAAAGGGAAAGCCCCTGGATAAAATGGCATAACGACTTTTGTAGAATGAGACATGAAGAGGCAAAACCTGAGGAATGGGAGCTACGAGTGTTGGTGAGAATAGTATTGTAAAAAATGACCTGATCAACTGCAATAAATACAGAGGTATCAGACTTACATCAGTTGTCATAAAAATATATAGTAGGCTCATTCTAAAGAGACTAGAGAGACAGATTGATGAAAAACTGAGAGATGAACAAACAGGATTTCAAGAAGGTAGAAGTTGTACGGAGCATATTTTGATTTTAAGACATGTTGTACAGCAATGCGAAGAATAAAGAAATCTACTTTTGATAGCCTTTTTGCACTAGGAAAAGGCCTTTGGCAGTGTGCACTGGCCAATTTTGTGCCGAGTCCTGCGTTAATATGGAATTCCTCTTAAATATGTAAATTCGATTAAGTCTATTCATGAGCATATAAAAGTTAATGCTAATGGAGTCCTCATAAATGAATTTCCAGTGAACAGTGGAATACTCCATAAGAATGTGTTGTCACCTATTTTGCTTATCCTCTCTTGGATTTTGTAATGAATAAAACAGTTTGGAGATGGCACAGAAGGATTGGGTTGGATTGGTAAGAGGAAAATGAAATTAACAGACCTAGCGTAAGATGATGAAGCTGTCCTTATTAGCAAAACGCCATAGGACTTGCAAAACTTGATTAGTAGAATACATGAAATATATCATGAGGTTAGGGTCAAGATGAATAGATGCAAGACTGGGATGGAGGTAAACAGAATAGGCAATGGAAGATGAAATATCATTCGAAGGAGAAAGGATTAATGAGGTGGAATCACTTAAATATTTAAAAACTATGATTTCTAATACAGGGTATTTAGAACTGGAGGTTAATGAAAGATTGAAAAGAACGAATCAGACTATGGCTAGGTTAAGTAAGATTCGGAAACCGAACCGACCGAAATTACATATAAAAGTAAGGCTGTACATCAGTTTCGTTAGATCGGTGTTACTGTATGGACATGAGTCATGGTATGACAATGAAACAAAATCCAACAGATTTTGTAGATTAAAGAACAAAACCCTCTGAAGAATATTGGAGGTTAAAAAGCAGGACAGTATTATAAATGAAACTATAAGAGATTCCTCATGTAACATATGTGGATGAGATCATGGTGAGGAGTAGATGGAGATGGTTTGAACCTGCTCTTTACACTCTCCAAAAGAGATTAGTTCACCAAACTTTCAACTGGGCTCCACAAGGCAGTACAAGTGTTAGAAGACCCAGGCCTACGTGCCTGAGGAATATGAAACGTGAAGTAGGAGATGCGGAATGAGGAAATATTGATTCAAAAGCTCAAGTTAGAGATAACTGGAGAAATCTAAATGAGACCATTTGCTTCAATAGGTGTGGGAGGAGATGATGATGATAATGATATACTATAGTGATGCTTTTCAATTCCAAGACTCAGTTGTAGTCTATAATGACACAATAAATATTTACTAAAGAGATCATTATTTAGCAATACCTCTGCTAAGCAATTGCTAAATAGAGCTGTAGAGGTTACTTATTATCTTAACACTTACGTAATATCTTAATACCGATTAGGCTATATGACAATATATTTTTTCTGTAATGGGAAATTACGCAATAATGAACTAACTGAACTATAAATCTCTGCAATAGTGCTCTGCGGCTAAAAAAGAATTGTAGTATATTTGAGTGTGAGTAATAATGGATTCCACATGACGTCACAGACTCATCTCTAGCTGCCCGTGATTCTACTATTTTTTTTTCCACCCGTGTTTTTTTTTTTTTTTTTTTTTTTAGTTTGGTACCTGTTTACAAGAGCACGCTCTTCATTTATTCCAAAATATTGCAGTCCGCCAGCTCTCCTCTGTTTGTACAGTAATAGGAGGTTCTTTAAAAGCTGGGGGAGCAAAAAATAGCAAGATATGTTGAGGGAGGGGGGGAGGGCAAGGGGTTGGTGGAGGTGGTACTAAGCGACTGGGAACCTATATTGTCGACATAGTCAACCAAAGAGAAGTTTGTGACGTCAGCGTACATTAATATATATTCAAAATATATACTAAATTAAAAATGGAGTAATTACTCAAAAGTGTCACTATTTGTGAAATGTATATTTTATATTTGGTAAATATTTTATGCGAATCACATTAAAGAGTTTTTTTTTTTAAGAAACTATTATACGAATGACTAATTTTCCCAGACGACGTTTTGCTACATTAACACCATCTAATGACCACTGCCTAAGGATATCTGTCAATTTCCCGGCAATGAAAACAGTCATACGCTGTAAAAATAGTAATTCTCGTAAAGTTTCTTTAAAATAAAAATAAGATTTCTTGTCAAGAATTACCAAATAAAAAATACAATTCACAAATAGTGACACTTTTGAGTAATTGATCCATTTTTTAATTAAGTATATTTGAATATAAATCAAATGTCCAATGACGTCACAAACTTCTCTTTGACTTCACTTCCAGGTCGCTTTGTACCTCCTTCCCCCTTCCACAACATATCTTGCTATTTTTTTGCTTTCCCAGCAGCATTTACAGAATCTTCTAATTATTGTATAAAAAGAGGAGAGCTGCAGGAATGCATACTTTTGGAGTAAATGGAGATCGCGCTCTTGTAAACAAATATCTTTAGTTTTTATTATTCTTCTGATGTTGTAAACAGGAATTATGAAATTTATTGAAGTAATTTCAAGGCATCCTAGAGGCAAAATGTCTGAAGAAATATGGGTGATGATGAATAGCATTTCTCCAAGTTAGTTATATTGGGCACCAGAAATGTGTGGCATTAGTATTTAAATGTTTATGTAAGCACTTTTAAGATGTTATATTTTTCACCTGCTCCGCTATCACTTTAATACATATTTTCCAACTTTTTCTATCGGAAGCATTTATTGTCTTGTCTTGTGGATATGTAGTTGATAATTTATTTGACACAAAATTCGTAAGTTGGATGTTCGAGTGCTGCTTGCAGATCAAAAATATTTTCACCAGTTTTTAAAACATCGCTCTCAGGTATGCATGGGTTGGTGGGGGAGCACCCAGATCTACCTGCTGTGTCATCAGATGCCATTGCCTGGCCCTCTCTGGATATAGACTTTAACTAAGTACTCTTCACTCGCTCCTCCTCATCCGTTCTTACTACATCCCCAAATCATTATATTTGATACACTCTTCTCATGTCATTATTGATAAGGACTAAATTTCTTCATTTATGTGTCCGTACTATTTTAACAGCACTGTTGTCTTCCCTGGCAATTTAGTCCTGAAAATAAACTTTTATGTTAAAGCAATTGCTTCAAAAGGTTTTTTAATGAATTTCAAATCTTTAGCATATGACATTTTTAGGAAAAAAGGAAGTTTACCAAAATTGCAGCTAGGCAAAAGTAGCGAAATGGTAAATTCTAAAATGGCTGTCCATGGCTATAAACGAAATCTAATTTTCATGATAGCTGGCGTTCTTTGTAAATTATATGAGATTTTGGTTTATCTGTACATATTGTTTGGAAGGCAAATAATAAAATGCAGTGTTTATTTTGAAATTCTTATTATTCCTTCAGGAATAAATTTAATATGGCTGCCACTTTTTCAATATCGGTTTTCAAATATTATACATTCTTAGGACTGTTACAATATTAATTAAGTATGTAGGTAGGATAATTAGATACATATATACAAAATCATATTCTATCAGCTTGCATCAACATTTGTAATGCTACCAGCAATAGAACAGACAAGTCCTTTGCAGTTCCCACAGGAAAGTGTACAGCCAAGTACATTTTCTTTTTCTGGAGGCGCAAATTTACTTGATTGAAGACATCCAGGTGGAATGTAGCTTGAATTTTTTACTGCATCCCACAGCATCTTCAAAGTCCAGATCACTGTCTGATAAATAACCGCAGATTATAGCTAGAGGGTGCTGACTTGCACCCTCAGTTTCTGTACATTTTGTTAGAGATGGCAAAATGTTT
>NC_090729.1:53375317-53395317 GCF_036898095.1 Palaemon carinicauda
CTTCTGGGTACACGCTGCCATACCCAATGTTGATAGTTTACCCATAAAGGAGTTGATGACCAAAGACGATGCCCTTATGGACAGCCACTTCACGACCTTTAAGACCTCCATCAACGCCTCCACTCCTGACAAAGAGGGCACCTATTCAACTTCAACCGAAGCTGATGTGAATGCCGTAGGACACGCACGCCTACCCTGTGATGTGCTGGAGCGGCTATAAAGCGACTCATAACTCACCACTTGCACGCGCCCCAACCAACAACTTCTACAGCCACTTACTCCCGCCCTTTGGCCGCATTTTTTCTAATACCTATCCAGATTCAGGGCTACCGCGAAGAAACTTGCCAAGGATTACCAGTGGCCACAAAATGTGTAAGTAGGCCATCGCTTGTGGCCACTGCCACGTATATCTAATCTTTTCTTTTTATATGGTGCAGGATTGGGCGTGCAATTTTTGGTAGACATGGGTGCTTGTCCTTTTCTTTTGCCAAGGAAACTCTTCCTGATATGACATAGTCTGTCTTAGTCTGCCGACGTCCGCCTGGTAGCTGCCAACGGATCTACGATACCCACCTAAGGTTACGAGAACCTCACATTATCTTTTGGGAACGGCAAACTTTATTGGAAGTTTCTCATTACTGACGTCACATTGCCAATCCTCAATGCGGATTCCTCTCTCATTTCCATCTTCTGGACGATGTCGCCCGCCGACGATTGGTCAATACAGATTCGTATTTATCAACATCCCTTCAACCCGCCCCCTCCAACCTTGCTCTCCACATCTCAGCTTACCCACGAATAACTACGCCTAGCTCCTCACGTCATTTCCGGAAGTTTTCCGTCTTGAATTTCACCAAACGCCCACGGCTCCTGCCAAACAGGGTATTTATCGCCATATGAAGATGACGGGACCCCAGTATTCACCAAATTTAGACGTCTGGCACCGGATCGATTGGCAGCTATCAAACAGACATTTGCCGAAGGGGAAAAAATCGGCCTTTGCCAAAAGACCTCCAGCCCATGGTCGTCCCCTTTAAACATTGTGCTGAAGAAAGATGGCTCCCTCCGTCTGTGTTAGGATTACAGGCGACTGAACATGCAAACAGAACCGGATCATCACCCCATCCCAAACATCGACTACGTGACCTCCTAACTGGGCAAAGCGAAAGTTTTCTCCACACTCAACCTTCTAAAGGGGTATTATTAGGTGCCTATGAGCCCAGAAGACATCACTAAGACCGCCATCACCACTGTGTTTGGTTATATACTTCAATTACTCCTGTTCGCACCTTCGTAATGCTGGGGCCACTTTTCAACATCTCATGAATGGCTTCTTAGGGGACCTCCCCTTCTGTGTATGTTACCTGGACGACATACTCATGTTCTCTTCCCCAAAAGAGGAACACCTCCGTTACCTGCACATCGTGTTCAACCCCCTGCAACAAAACAGTCTTGTAGTCCGGTACAACCAGTGCACCTTTGGCGCCAACGAAGTGTCGTTCTTAGGGCACCACATCACTCCTGAAGGAGTCCATTCCCTCCCTGAGAAGGTAGCAGCCGTTCAGAACTTCCCCAAGACCTCGACCGTCAAAGCACTGCAGGAATTCTTGGGTATGATCAACTATTATTAACGTTTACTGCCTGTCATTGCCGCCACTCTTGCTCCCCTCTACACCTCCCTCATGGGCAAGCCAAAAGACCTGAAGTGGGGCACCCTGTCAAGAAGCGGCCTTCTGCAACGCAAGGAATGCCTTATCAACCGCTGCTGCTCTCACTTTTCCCATCCCACATGCCCCTCTCTTTCTCTCCATGTAAGCCAGCGATGTCGCTATTGGTGCAGTATTCGAACAGGTGGTCAATGGTTTGCCCCGCCCATTGGCCCTCTTCAGCAGAAAACTGTTCAAGGAAGAATCGGATTATTCTATCATTGATTGCGAATTGCTGGTGGTACACTTGGCTGTCAGTCACTTTTGCCATGTCTTAGAGGGTACACCTTCGTCATTTGCAAAGACCACATGCCTCCGGTGCACTCCTTCACTCGACCGAATGATGCCTGGTCTGCCCATCAAAACCGACATCTCTCAGCCGTGGCTAAATACCATTGCACCCTTCAACACGTCCCTGGGAAAATTAATCCTGTTGCCAATGCCCAGTCAAGAAGCACGTTGGCTGCCGTTCAACTGGGATTGGATCACAATGCCTTGGCTGAAGCCCAATGACAGCATCCAGAGTATCAAGCGTGTGGGAAATCCTGCACATAACTCCGTTGGGAAGACGTCCCCCTCGACGACTCCAGCCCCACTCTCCTCTGTGACGTCATTACTGGTGGACCGCGACCGTGGATTGCTGCTCCCATGGCGGACTGGTGTTTGATTTCATTCATGGCCTTTCACATCCCTTGCACTGTTCTACTGCACAGCTGCTGAATATGAAGTTCATTTGGCACGGCACTACTAAGGATGCTAAGGATCGGGTCCACACCAGTACTTCTTGGCAAACTTCCAAAATACATCGACACAGATTCAGGAGTGGGCACCTTTCCTCAACCTCAGTGTCGTTTCGCCCCTACCCATATCACCAGGACATTGTTACCTGTTTACCATCATCCACCTCTCCACTCGTTAGCCTGAAGCCATTCCCATGGAAAATGCAATTTCTGCCTCATGTACATCTGCCATACCTCAGGATGGATATCAAGATTAGGTATCCTTGAGCTTATTACTTGTGACAGGGGTACCACTTTCACCTCTCAATTTTGGACATCATTAGCGAGTCTTCTGCGCACCACCCTACATAAGACAACTCCCTACAACCCCATTGCCAATGGAATGATCGAACGTTTTCGTTGCACCCTCAAAGCAGCTTTGATGTCCCTCTCCAAGGACCCCAACTGGTTTACTCAGCTTCGCGGGGTCCTCCCGGGACTAAGAACCACTCCTTAAGAAGCCTTGGACATCTCGGCAGCTTAAATAGTGTATGGCGACCCGTTGGTTGTCTTTGACGAATTTTTTCCTTCTGCAACCTCCTCCGACGATCTCCAGTGCATACGCCATGTCATGGGAAAATTTACTCCATGCCGCTAGAATTATAAGCCCCCAGCGAAGCGTCACATAACGACAGTCCTGCACTCTGCAACATACATCTTCCTACACAAGGACACTAGCAAGCCTCCACTAACTCCCCCTTACACAGGCCCTTCCATTTTGATCCAACGCAATCCGAAACCATTCCTACTAAACATTCATGGCAGAGAATAGTGGGTCTCCAATGATCGTCTAAAACCCGCTTATCTCCTGCCAGATGACCCGCCTACAGTTCGCCTCTCTAGATCAAGATGCCCTATTTAACATATAGAGTATGTAATTTTTAGGGGGAGGGGAGCCATGTACCACACATGTGTCACACGAGCGTACATAGTAACAACATTTCTCTTTTTTTTGTATACATTATCTTTTGTATCTTTGCTCTCCCCTCGCACTGACAGCACCTTGTTTTATCCTGTCTGCATACTCCATTGTTAACTGTTAAAAGAATCGCTTGCCGGTTTGACAGGAGATAGCATGTCTGTATTTTGTAACCTTCTTACCGTGACCTAGTGTGTATATATACTTGATGTGTCGTAATAAAGTTACTCAGTTGCTTCCATCACGCCTTTGAGTCAGAACCTACTCTTGGCCTGTCACATCATCAAGTTTTCTAGCTGAATGGTCAGTGATGTCTGCTTTTTTGCCAAACCTCTTCTCTCAATAGCATCTGTCACCGTATCTTGTCATCTAATTACCTGTCTCTCTTTCGGTCTTTCCCGCCTATCTCTTCTGTAATCTTTACTATGGGTACGATTTCTTTTTTATTTCATCATTTGTCAATCCTTTAAGCTGTTCAATGTTGTCTGCCTAGTACACGACAATGGATCACCCATTTCACCGATTACATCTACACCTTGAGCATAGCTGCACTCCTGTATTTTTAAGATTCTGCATATGAAGAACAGAAGCCAAATTTGTTGAGGATGTTAACTAGGTCATAAAGGCCATATTTATGTTCCAATGTCACAATGAGTACTAGTGGCAAATGAATGTGTAAAATACTGTAGGTAGTTTTGCTTTGCAAATTTAAATAATCATCTGAAGAAGTGGCAATAATGAATGTGGCAGGTACCGAAAATTACCAACAATGGATTTGATATCTTCACCTAATTGGTATATGTAATTGTTGCTTTCCAGGCCTTTGATTTTTTAATTAATGTGTTTTCAAGTATCGTTATCTTTCCATCAACATTTGAGAGATCCTTTGATCTGCAGCTCTTTTGTGACCATCTTGTATATGCTTTTTTTTTTGTGTGTGTGCAAATTTGAGGTGAGAGTTACTACATTAGGATGCTGTGGAATGGTTGTAAAAGAAAGATTTTTTCTTTTGCAGGGTTCAGTAACTAACGTTTTAAGTTAATACAGTTTATCTTCAATATAACCACTTTCAGCTTCCATGATATCATAGAGCTCATTCAGCATAACTGTTCAATTATTGTATTCTTCCAAGTACTGAAAGGCAAAACAGAAGGCAAGCATCTTGGTAGAACATTTTGGTTGTTAGTTTAGTTTGGCTTTCTTTTGATATTGTTCTGGAGTGTTACTTGATTGATATTCAGATGAAATGCTGCTGCCCTTGTTGAGGTGTTTTACACGAGTATGATGGTAGACGGCTTCTGCCGCAGGTAAGTCATGATTTCTGCAATCTGAAACAGTACAGCTATGACCTATGCATACTACAGTTGGAACTTTCTAGCAAATTTTGTATCAACAAATTTTCCACACAAAAATTGAAGGCCGGGATACCGGACCTCAATGGTTTTGGCAGTAAACTAGGACTAGCGTCACGTTTCAGAAAATATGTGATGACTTTTGGGGAAGAATACTTTCAAGGCTTGGGGATATACAAATCGATATTGTCAGAAAAAGATAATGTGTGGTTTATTGAAGTGTCTTAGTATAGAAGCATTATTAATGCTATTGCTGCCTTTCTGCATAAGTTTGGCATAGTCGGCAGCATGAATAAAGTCATTTGGTTTCGAGCAGAGTACAGACAAAGCCACCATAATTATTTAGACTTATGAATACCCACTGACATAGATAATATAATTATTTTTCGAGTCCTTTGCAATAGGTAAAACCTTATCAAGAAAGAAATTTCTAGGCATATAGAGCTGGCAAAATAACTTTTGCTAGACACTCCAAATGTACGTTCTATTGCCATATTCTGTATTATCATTATTATTATTTTTTTTCTAATTGTAGTATTGTACATATCTTCATGTAATGCAATTATGGGAACTCTCTGGCAGTAAATACATATGTTTAGACACCAAATTCAAATTATTACCTAGTACACAAGCTAAGATATCACCAAAGTTACATTTGTAGTGCTTCCATGACAGCCATCTTAAAAACGGCAATTTTCTCAAGTTGCCAAAGACAGATTTTGGTTAACTTAATTTTTTCTGGAAAGCACAGACAATAGCAAGATGAAGTAAACTAAAAATAGCTCTTAAGGTTTTTTATACATTACTTTTTTTTTTAGGGGGGGGGGCATAATCCAAATTGGACCTTCGTTTACTGGAAAGTACAATGAGGATGAACCACGTTCACAATATCCAGATAAATTCTATGTGAATAAAGGAACTGCCTGTATCATGATATCAATTTGTCTATAGACCAATTACTCAATATGCCACCAGTAATAAGGATAGCAATGATTGCAAAATGAGAATTATATTTTTCTAATCTTCATTTTTCTTTAGCTCACAGGGCTTCAAAACTTTCTGAGTATTATTGCAATTGAAGTTACCATCAATATATACTGTAATTTCAAAATGAATTGCTTACATGTTAACTGCTAGAAGTTCTATGATGAAAAATATAAATAAAAGAAGTTAATATCATCGCCATAATTTTTGCAATTAATAAAAAAAAACACCCTTATACTATTGTCCGAGATATGATAAAACCAACCAAATTAAACTTTAATCTGGTTCCATCAGATGAAGTTCATTTGCTTTAATCTTTCATTCCAGAATATTAGATTAGTTTTATTCATGAATTTGGGAACTTAAGACTCCAAAATGAAGCTTGAATCTCAAAAGCTTTTCAAGTTGTTGTTTCCTTGAGGCATCAAGTCAAATATTCGGCTTTCAACGCTTTTAACCCTCGATAGGTATCGTTATTTCACCACCTTGGATAGGTTTCGATGGGTCGACCTCACCCCGAGGTCTAAAAAAAATTCATAAAAACTCCTTTTCAAATCAATTCACAACTTCATAATATAAAAAATGTCAAAGAATATTGAAATCTTAAAAAAAAAAAAAATAAAAACTAAGTTTAAAATAAATATTTATTACATATAAATTAAAAAAAATAAGTATAAAAAAATGACTTTAATAACATATTCACCTAAAATCTAAATATGGAAATAAACTAAAACTGTTCTAAGCACTTATCCTATGATAATTGAGCACCAAGGGGTGGAGGTGCGGGGGTGGGGGGGGGCTAGTTTCACAAGGGAACGTTTTCTGAAATGAGAAAATAAGCATATGCTTTTTTGGCCCAAGAAAATCTATCCACTTTCCAACATTTTTGGGGGGGTTAGGAAGATGACATATTTAGCGGCTGGAATTCTCACAGGATATTTTATCATTATTGTAGAAAGACGTGTAAGAGGATCTGCATTTTTTATTTTTTTTTTTTGTGGTGGGGGCTGAGTTTTGTTATGGAGTTTAACAAGAAAATTCCTTATATCCATTGCGGAGCATGGTATCTATGCCTAAAAATATCAGACATTTTTTAAAAAAGAAGAATACATAGAGCTATGCCCGCTTACCTGCCGGGTATGTTCACAAAATGGCCCCCAACCACACCATCTCGTAAGGCCAAATCTGCGACCTGAAATGGAGAAAGATATGTCAATATCAGTGAGTTATTTACTTTTAAGCCCCTATTACACTTATCCAGTTTCCTACGGCACCGTCGGTCGCGACGCTAGCATATGTTCAAACCAGAGCGTGTGATAGCAAATTGGCCGTATGAAAGCTCTCCCACGGCCGGCCGGATGAGCTTTCGCCAGTACTAAAGTTGGCCGTACGGCCGTCGTAGTCAGGACCGAGGACGTAGCGTGTAATTGCTCACCATATGGTATGACATCAGTCTGAGTGGCTGAAGGACGCTCATGTTGACTATTTGCTTCTCTCATGCAAGTGTCCTTTTTTTCTTTTAATGGTGATACCTGACTTAAGAGTTCCAAATATGTGTCAGTGTTGCCAGATTATCAGAAATTTCTGGATATCTTCTGAAATTTGCAACTATTATCTGAATTTAAGAAATCACGGCAGAATCTTCTGAAATTTTTAATGATTTGTCAGTTATTTCCCAAAATTATATAAATGTATATAGAAATCTGGGAAAAAATATAAATCATAAACTTCTAAACATTTCTACGGAAATGGAATGGAGAGAGAGAGAGAGAGAGAGAGAGAGAGAGAGAGAGAGAGAGAGAGAGAGGCGTCACATGGTCGTGGGACAGAGAGACATTATGTTCTAAAACGTTTCAAACATGTAGGCAACAGGTATGTTTTCCATATAGATTTCAGTGGCACAATATCGGTCCGACTGTTCGAAAGGTACCCATATTGACAGTAACTTTCCCCATGTTCACTCAGATTTGAACTTCTGTGTTTTAAGTTTGTTGGCTATCTTACGGTAAGATTCTGTCATTCTGTTGTGATTTCCTACATAACTACACTTGATTAAATCTCTTATTCACCATTTAGAAGAAATATTGAGTTATTTGTTGAAATCAGTCCAAAGAAACAACTTTATGTGTAGGCCTAGGCATAACCCCCTTTTTTTAATGAAGACCACGGTTTCATGATATATATATATATATATATATATATATATATATATATATATATATATATATATATATATATATATATATATATATATATATATATATATATATATATATATATATATTAAGCCAGTATTATTGAAGTTACATTTTTTTATATACAGTCAAATAAATTACAATTCATTTAATATGTCAAAGGAAATTGCCAATAATTTAAGTATTTTTGATTTAGTATGTTATTAATATCGTAGTTTTTTTACTTTCATGAAAATTCCAATTTGAAGCATAGGCCTAAGTATTATTGAATTTTTCTTTAACTTCATATTAGAAAAGAAATAAATAATTAATCACTCTTAATGTACAATTGACTTTTTTCTTATTTCCTTTTGTATAATAAATTCATGATAACAAATAGTCTAATTGTCCAAAATTTTTGGGAATATCCAGAAATTTGGTTGGAAATTCCTCAGAAAATATTATTCAGTGACCATCTGGCAACACTGATATGTGTCATGATCCATTCGCATGTAGTTAAACCAGTAATCTTTTTCTAGTGGTAGTTCCTTCATTCAGTTAACATGAGAGTATTTTTGTCGTTTATGCAACCATTGTTTGAACCAAATCTTCCTTTTTCTTGTTTTCACCTTCAAGTAGCACGCTAGAGCAATAGGAACGAGAATGTCGTCGAGATAAGACATGTCACTCCTCCACCACAAACAGTGCCACACTGACCCACTTGCCTCCGGCCGTTCAAATACGTGTAATAGCTCTAGCCGTAAGCCACAATTTTCCTACGGCGCCGTAGGCCAGGTTGGCCGTTGGAAACCGGATACGTGTAATAGGGGCTTTAAAATTGTTCGAGGATTTGGATAAAAGTTTTTTCATAGCTAGAAATAAGTTTATAGATTATTTTTCAATTAAGAAATTTAAAATAACGATCATAATTAAGTTATCATAAAGGTACAAACTTAAAAAAAATTAAAAATTATAAACTATTCCTTATAAAAACAATGGATAATATGCAATTTTATGAATTACTGAATGGTCAAAAATACAAATGTTTATTTTATTTTCTTACCTAGAACAACCATCAAACACATTCTGGACACAACACAGTTTGATGCTACAGACACATAGGTTTGCGACACTTCAAATAGGATGTGTTCGTCTTGTGATCATCCTTGGATGGGCAGCTAATGCATCTAACCCTTTTCGGCAGCTTGATGTGGCCAGAGGGAATGTCAAGTCTGGGTTGAGGTTTTAGCTTGAAGGAGTCAAGCATTTGTTGACTAAGCAACGTTGAAAATTTATCTGCAGACGTGTCGTACTGCTATCAAACTTGGGGAACACACAAATCAAAGCCAATTTCCTTGAGGAAAGTTCAGCTGGGCACCGGCCTGGAGAAAGGCATGGACGTATACAGAATATAGGAATTTACCATTACTATATTCAGCATCCAATAAAAGAGACAAAGTGGCCAGCGCCATGCCTTACGAGTATGCAGCACATTTCTGATCAAACGTGCCTACACTATCCTTCATTGAGTTATAGAAAATTTTAATGTCAGTTTTCCACTTTCTGATCTCAGAAGGATTGTGATGAAGAGAACTCAACAACATGATCTTCTTTGTTCTACTAACTTCTGACATTGAAGGGTTAAATTGTGTTCGTAATTGAACGCCACCACTAAGTCCTTGATAGGGAGCATCTTCTTAAATGTCTGTTTGGAAATGTTAGGTTTCTGTCGAATGGTGCCACACAAGTACATACTTTCTCTCTAGAGAGCCAAGGCAAGTGGAATACTCATGAAGAAATTATCCACTGTCACCGTGCAGCCCCTTCGATGGAAAGGGTAGACAAGTTTCATCCTGAATATTTTGTCCGCATCACATGCCATAACCAACTTTATGTAATACTTAGAGAAAAACAAACTAGAATTAGTTACCAGTAAAATCAAATAGTATAAAAAAATAAAGATATATTTCCCAACTTACCTTAATTAGGTATAGCTCAACCCGAGGGTATCTCAGATATAGCACAAGGAAAATAGCGCCGGTGAGATGCGTCCTAACCCGACTGCTACGCACACTGAACTGAGGTCTCGCAGGTCCATATCACGCGCAACCAATACATACCGAAAATTATGAGAAAAAAAAAACGTGTTTTTTTTAAACCTCGTTGGGTTGAACACGACCCGCTACACCTATCCAGGGTATAGAACCAAATTTGTTTACTAAGTTGAAATTGATTTTTCAAGATAAGTCTTTTATCTTCTATTTTGGTGATGGATGGCCGAGAAAGGTTGTCTGTCAAGAGAAAGGGATTATTGTTAATTTGGTGACTAAATATTATTAGATTCAAAGTTCATACGTTCCATGCATGAGAGACCAGAATATTGTAAGTGTAACTTAACAACAAAAAGTTGTTCATTAATCATGTCAATTCCGTATCGAACAAAATAGTAGTTTAGATGAATAGTTTTTGTTCCAATGACAGCTAATAAAAAAAAATCTGTATAATCCAACAGAAACTTATACGCCGAATCCTACACTGCATCTCAGATATTTCCTCAAAAAATAGGAAATTTACGATGAGGTCTCCATGAAGAGTTGTTTCTTCAATCAACAGTGGATGTTTTGAAAAGACCCCTACTCACGCTGGGTTGAAATCAACACTATCAACATTTTGCGATCAGAAGAGTGTCCTATTTCAGACACCGAAGTTTCTGAGTATAATAGAATATCATTCCGTCTGTTAACAAACGTGAGGGGTATCTAATTACTATGCAATACATGAATATTACAATACATAAGACAACGCAGGCAAATTCTTGGACATAATTGTCCTCAATTTTCCTCAATATCCAGGTATATTGAGAATTAAAAGTAATAGAAAAAATTTATCATACTTCAATAAATAACAATAATGCTAAAAAAAACAAATTATATATATATATATATATATATATATATATATATATATATATATATATATATATAAAGTGACTCTTACAACTCATAGACTGAAGGCCAAATATCGGATAAAATTGGTCAACATAGCGGAGCTGACACACCATTCGAGGCTAAGTACCCTTAACGAGAGCGTCTTCATCAGAAGAAGGAAAGTAACGATGATTTGGAAAATGAATACACGAGAGGAAGATAAAGAAACAAATACGATAAAGGCAACATCTTGATAAGCCACCTCACAGCCAAGCCCCTTTCAAAAATTATAGCGTGCCTGAGTGTGCCTGCAAGAAAGGGAACGCTATCCCAAGACAATATAAGACCATGGTACAGTCAAATGCAATAGTCCTGTTGTCTCCAGTACCCCTCGGTCACCCACAATATCTATAGATTCCAGAACTTCAGGCGTAGAAAAGTTTGGTAGTTAAGAGAGAGGATAACGGGCGGGAGGGGGGCGACGGGCTGGGGAGGACGCCAGGAAGGGGCGGGACGACGGGCGGGAGAAGTACGACTTGTTAGAGCTGTAAGATGTGTGATGGCAGGGGAAGCACAAAAAATTATATATGAACTTAAATGCTATATAATATCACACGATTCGATCACAGTTTTATGATTATGAGGATTGTAATTTATATTTGCTGTGTAATTTGCTATACCATTTTCGTGAACAATTTGTTGAATGAAGGGATCGATGATTAGTTAGGCTTTTATTATGTCCTGACTGAAAAATCTTACGTAAACATATGCTAGGAGTTCTCTCTCTCTCTCTCTCTCTCTCTCTCTCTCTCTCTCTCTCTCTCTCTCTCTCTCTCTCTCTTTATATATATATATATATATATATATATATATATATATATATATATATATATATATATATATATATATATATATATATATATATATATATATATATATATATATATATATATATATATATATATCTGTGTGTGTGTGTGTGTGTGTGTGTCGGAAGTGTGATTCTGAAGGCGGGGAAGGAGGTATTTTGTTTAAAAGTAAATCACTATCAATTCATCAGTATCATAATATTTTCAACAATGATTCCAAATTACAATTACGTTGTATAGACCCGCTTGTTATTATTCCATATAAAATTTTAACAGAAAAGATATTGCCTAAAATACTGAACTTTGTTATAGTTTGGAAATTTTGTCCAGATTGAAAAACCTTGCTTAACTCAATTGAAGAGTCCAAAAACAACTCATTATCCTTAGATAGCATATCTCCAATTGGGATGAAACAATTCACGATATATGAACAAGTATTTCAGGAAACACTGGTGTTTGTGTGAACAGCCAATCCTGAGAGAGCAACTACAAATCATCTTCATATTACCTTATATCCTCCCCTAGCTTACATTACGTAAGGTTTATTTAGGTGTATTTATGGCTTTTCTTGGTCTCGTGAAGTGTTTTTTTATTTATTTATTTTTTCTAAAGAGGCGGTTTATATTTAGCTGTGAAATATTGTGCTACCACAAATGAGTTCTACTGCCTTTTGTAGATTCTATAATGACAAGTCACTTAATGCTTACCCCCGCTGAATAAGCTCTGGTTCCATCTGTTATTTCAAGGTTAATAAACAATAATTTTCAGTTAGTATTAATGGTGGTTGATAAGAGACATCATAATTTCATAGTTGTGTTTATTTAAATTATAATATGACCCAGGAGAATAGTCGAAAAACTAGACTACAGTGGCCAAATGCAGCTGATTAGCTTACTGAATATAAATATTTATGAAAAGTAAAGAAAAAGTTTCATTATCCCAATTTTAATCCAAGAACCTTTCATATATACAATGTAAATTGAACGCTCCTTAGTGTGATGTCCATTCACCATTAGTGTCTACAGATTCATTTAGACATGCTTGCATACTCCTCATAAGATTCTTGCATATGGTAGAGTGAAGTTTGGACACCCACAATTCAAACACTCTTGTTTAGATGGCTCAGCACGTTCGTTACTCTTCCACTTCCCAATAACAAACCATTTTTGCCAATAGGTTCTCTATGGGGTCATATGAGGTCGCACGCCTTAGGTGGCCAGTTTATTACTTGGATTTATGGGTGATGCTTTAACCAAGTACTAATTACTGTGTTGGTATGGGTGTGGCTATTATCGTGCACTAGAACGATTGGGTGTGGATTTGTAATGACCACGGCTCTCACTCCGAGAAGCAGGGAATACACATAATCAATGCCCGTGAACCTTCCAAGTAATCATCCAACCCCACAAATTAATACACACTCTTCCATTCTTAGCTCTCTTCTGATTATTTGTTTCATCATAGCGGGTATTCCATAACCTCCAGCAATGCCTTTTTCGTGCTTCCACTGATGTAAAATGTTTTTCATCTGTAAAGATGACACTTTTCCAAAATGAGTGATCACCGTGGAGATGATATAAATAAAATCCAAAGCGACATTCCCAGTGTTTTTATGTCTATTTTTCTTCATTTGTCAGTAAGTGATTATGAAAACCATCCTCATAGACTCGCCGTATTGATGATTGACTGCTCACACACACTATGTTCCCTGAAATACTTTTTCATTAATGCTGAATTATTCATACTAATTGTAGATATTCTATTTAAGGAAAATGAGTTATTATTGCACTATTATTGGTATAAGTGAGGTTTTCAGTCTGGACAAAATGTCCAAATTATACAGAAGTTCATTATTTTATGCAATATATTTTCCGTTAGAATGTTTTATCAAATAACAGCAAGTGAGTCTATACAACATAATTTTGATTTGGAATCACTGGCAAGAATATTATACTGATTAATCGATAGTGAATATTACTTTAGAACAAAATGCCTCGTTACCCGTAACAGGTATAAAAACCTATAAACCTATTCTGCCATATTCCACACTCCACGCCTTTTGAATCACTCTTTCAATATATATATATATATATATATATAATATATATATATATATATATATATATATATATATATATATATATATATATATATATATGTGTGTGTGTGTATACAAATATATGTATATATAAATATATATATATATATATATATATATATATATATATATATATATATATATATATACATGTATATATTTGCATATATATATATATATATATATATATATATATATATATATATATATGTATATATATATATATATATATATATATATATATATATATATATATGCATATATATGCATATATATATATATATATATATATATATATATATATATATATATATATATACATATATATATATGTACATATATATATATATATATATATATATATATATATATATATATATATATATATAAGTAAAATATTTATATATATATATATATATATACATATATAAGTAAAATATTTATATATATATATATATATATCTATATATATATATATATATAAATATATATATATACATATATATATATATATATATATATATATATATATATATATATATTTTACTTATATATATATATATATATATATATATATATATATATATATATATATATATATATATATATATATATATTTTACTTATATTTATATATATATAAATATTTTACTTATATATATATATATATATATATATATATATATATATATATATATATATATATATATATATTCATATATATACAGTATATACACACACACACATATATATATATATATATATATATATATATATATATATATATAATATATATATATATATATATATATATATATATATATATATATATATATATATATATATATATATATATATATATATATAAGAGAGAGAGAGAGAGAGAGAGAGAGAGAGAGAGAGAGAGAGAGAGAGAGAGAGAGAGAGAGAGAGATAACTTGTGCTTAAGAGAGATTTCTCAGTCGAGACAATATACTATGTCTAACCAAACACCGATAATTTATTGTAAAAAAGTTGTTTACTAGAATGGTATAGGAAATATCGCATTAAACATGCAATATAATTGTAAGTATGGTATCATTATAATTATAAAATTAGGAACCATGATATTGTATTGAATTTACGTTTATAAATATTCTTTTTCAGTTTCCCCAGTCATCACACAGCTAGCAGCTCTAGCAAGTAGTACTTCCCCTATCCTGGTGTCCTCCCCCAGCCAGTGACAACCCCCCTCCCCCCTTCCCGCCCAGCGTCCTGCTTCTCCCCGTTGTCCTCCCCCCTTCCCGCCCAGCGTCCTGCTTCTCCCCGTTGTCCTCCCCCCTAACAACCAAACTCTGCTACGCCTGACAGTCTGGAATCTATGGATATTGGGGGTGACATAGGATGACTGGAGACGACAGGACTATCGCATTTGACTGTACTCTACAAAGGCTATGGCACTATTATTATTATTATTACTATCCAAGCTACAACCCTAATTGGAAAAGCAAGATGCTATAAGCCCAGGGGCTCCAATAGGGAAAAATAGCCCAGTGAGGAAAGGAAATAAGGAAATAAATAACTGAAGAGAACAAATTAACAGTGAATCATTCTAAAAAAAGTAACAACGTCATAACAGATATGTCATATATAAACTACTAACATCGTCAAAAACAAATATGTCATATATAAACTATAAAAAGACTCATGTCCGCCTGGTCAACAAAAAAGCATTTGCTCCCACTTTGAACTTTTGAAGTTCTACTGATTCAACAACCCGATTAGGAAGATCATTCCACAACTTGGTAACAGCTGGAATAAAACTTCTAGAGTACTGCGTAGTATTGAGTCTTATGATGGAAAAGGCTTGGCTATTAGAATTAACTGCCTGCCTAGTATTACGAACAGGATAGAATTGTCCAGGGAGATCTGAATGTAAAGGATGGTCAGAGTTATGAAAAATCTTATGCAACATGCATAATGAACTAATTGAACGACGGTGCCAGAGATTAATATGTAGATCAGGAATAAGAAATTTAATAGACCGTAAGTTTCTGTCCAACAAATTAAGATGAGAATCAGCAGCTGAAGACCAGACAGGAGAACAATACTCAAAACAAGGTAGAATAAAAGAATTAAAACACTTCTTCAGAATAGATTGATCACCGAATATCTTAAAAGACTTTCTCAATAAGCCAATTTTTTGTGCAATTGAAGAAGACACAGACCTTATATGTTTCTCAAAAGTAAATTTGCTATCAAGAAACACACCTAATATTTTGAAAGAGTCATACAAATTTAAAGAAACATTATCAATACTGAGATCCGGATGTTGAGGAGCCACTGTCCTTGACCTACTTACAATCATACTTTGAGTTTTGTTAGGATTCAACTTCATACCCCATAACTTGCACCATGCACTAATTTTAGCTAAATCTCTATTAAGGGATTCACCAACCCCAGATCTACATTCAGGGGATGGAATTGATGCAAAGAGAGTAGCATCATCTGCATATGCAACAAGCTTATTTTCTAGGCCAAACCACATGTCATGTGTATATAGTATGAAAAGTAATGGGCCAAGAACACTACCCTGTGGAACACCGGATATCACATTCCTATACTCACTATGGTGCCCATCAACAACTACTCTTTGAGATCTACTACTTAAAAAATCAATAATAATGCTAAGAAACGACCCACCCACTCCCAACTGTTTCAGTTTGAAAACAAGGGCCTCATGATTAACACGGTCAAAGGCAGCACTAAAATCAAGGCCAATCATACGAACTTCCCGACCACAATCAAGGAATTTCTGTACTGCATTGGAGATTGTAAGAAGGGCATCACATGCTCCAAGGCCTTTACGAAAACCAAATTGCAAACTAGGGAATAGATGATTACCTTCAGCAAACCGATTAAGACGTTTTGCCAGAAGACGTTCAAAAACTTTAGATAATATGGGAGTTATGGAAATTGGGCGGTAATCAGAGGGACTTGAGCTACCACAAACACATTTACATAGAGGAGTAACATTACCAATTCTCCAACAAGTGCTAAAAGCTCCTCTTCTTGCTAACTTGCGCAAAATAACAGATAACTTTGGAGCTAAGAAATCTGCTGTCTTTATAAAAAACAAAGGAAAAATACCATTTGGGTCTACACCTCCATAAGCATCAAGGTCCATCAACAGAGCTTTAATCTCATGAGATCGAAAAGCTAAACTAGTTAGTTTAGCCTCAGGAAAACAGGAATGAGGAAGTTCAAGTTTTTCATTACTCTGTTTACTGTCAAAAACATCAGCCAAAAGGGTTGCCTTTTCCTTTGGACAGTGAGTGACTGAGCCATCTGGTTTAAGTAAAGGAGGAACTGTTGCATCTACACCAAAGAGTGCAGATTTAAGGGTAGACCACCATTTATGTTCCTGAGTTGTACCAGAGAGGGTTTCTTTTATGATTAAATTGTACTCCTTTTCAGTTGAGGCATAAACTCTCTGAGCAAAAGCTCGAAGCTGAGTATAGTTGTTCCAGGTCAAATCTGATCTGTTACCCTTCCAAAGGTGATAGGCCTCCTGCTTCTCCAAATAAGCACGTCTACAATCATCATTGAACCACGGTTTGTCCTTCATTCGGTACCTTAGCACACGAGAAGGGATACGCCTATCAATTATGTTGACTAGATTCTCATTCAAAGAGACAACAGGATCTACACTATTATATAATTGTGACCAATTCAAGGACAAAAGATCATGCAAAATCCCATTCCAGTCTGCTTGGGATTTCATATAAATTTTACAGGAATATGATATATCAGGGACAGGCTGCTCAGTCTTCACTAATAATGAAATCAAGGCATGATCAGAAGTCCCGACTGGAGAACCAACCTTACTAGTTATAACGCCAGGGGAGTCAGTGTATACGAGGTCCAAGCAATTACCAGACCTGTGAGTAGCTTCATTTATGATTTGCTCACAGCCTGATTCAGAGGCAAAGTCTAAAGTTCTTAAGCCATGGCGATCGGTAGGAGAGATAGAACTTAACCACTCCCTATGGTGAGCATTAAAATCACCAACAAAGACAAAAGAAGCCTTTCTATCATCTTCTTGTATCTTAGCCATAATGGTAAGAAGACAATCGAAGATAGAATCATCCATGTCTGGAGTCCGGTAGATCGAACACAAATAAAAGTTGTTATGCCTGCCACAAACTTTTATTACCTGAATCTCATGACATCCACATTGATAGCAGGACTTATGAGAAGCAGGATACTCGGTCCTAATATACACCACCATTCCCCTGGCCCTAGGAATGGCATCACGTTTCAGCATTATTGGCTTCTTAAAACCAGTTATAAGGAGCTCAGATGAGTGCCTCATATTAGAAACCAAAGTTTCTGAGCACAAAAGAATATCATACTGTCTGGACGCAACTGTAAGGTCTTGGATATTTGCATGAAGACCACGAATATTGCAATACAGAAGACGACATTGACGAAATCTAGGACGTACTGGTCCCGGATTTCGCTCAATGTCTCCAGACAGCATAAGAATTAATAGAAATAAAAAAGAGACATCATACTTAAAAACTAGATTAACAAGAATTATAACAAAAACAATATGTACAGAATAATAAAAAAAGTGATTGATGATACCCATAGACTATAGTAAAAAGTCGGAAAAACTGGTCAACATGGAGGAGCCGATACACCATGCAAGGCTAAATACCCTCCAGGATAGCCACTTCAACTGAAGGGAGGACAGTAAGGATGGTTTTGAGAAGAAAAAATCAGAAAAAGGAAAAGACAACCTCTTGATAAACCACCAGGCATCCATGGCCCTTCTATTAAGCCTGCCCAACACACCATTTCAAAAAAACAAGAGGAAGAAAAAAAAATAAGATAGAATAGTGTGCCCGAGTGTACCCTCAAGCAAGAGAACTCTAACCCAAGACAGTGGAAGACCATGGTACAGAGGCTACCCAATACTAAATGTAAATGGTTACATTTTGAAGAGTCCATCTCTTAGAATAGTATTTTCTACCCTTTCCAAGTGGAAATGATTAACTGAACAAAAACTGCAATTAATGCAATGGAGTAGTTGAACCCTTGGATGAAGAAAATTCTTTAGTTAGCTTAGTGCTGTCAGGTGTATGAAGATATCGGAGAATGTGTAAAGAATAGGCCAGACTATTCGATGTATGTGTAGGTAAAGGAAAAATTATCTGTAACAGGAGACGGATCCAATGTAGTACTATCTGGCCAGTCAAAGAACCCAATAACTCTCTAGCTATCGTACCACAACGGGTGGCCGGGACCTTGGTCAACCTACTACCTATAAATGAAATATAGTGAGATAATTTAGCATATAGTGCATCAGGCAGCAATAACTACATTGAATGAGAGGTTTACCTAGGAGTTATATATAATTCTATAACTGATTTAGGTAATTGAAGGTCAATGATTATTAAATTCATATCGGTATATTTTTTTTTCACTTTTAATTTCCTATTAATATTTTGTTCAAATAGGGTATTATATATAATTTCCGTAAATTTTTCTCCTTTAATTTAATCACTGGATATGAATTATATCGTCAAATAGTACTGAGCATTTATGTAGACGAATAATGCCCAATTTAATAGACTCTTCTCCAAAATCAAACCATTGCTATCTAGTCTTAGGCAGTATCGTAGCCTGTATACCATGGTCTTCCAGTCTTGGGTTTGAGTTCTAGTGCTTGCGGGTACACCCAGGCACACTACTCTATATGTTTCCTTATTTCCTTTCTTCATTGTGCTATTTTCCTAATTAGAGACATTAGGCTTATAGCATCCTGATTTTCCAACTTAAGTTATAGCTAAATAGAAATAATAATAATAATAATAATAATAAGAATAATAATAATAATAATAATAATAATAATAATATCCCATTAGCCACCTTATCACCTAAAATATCATTCAATATAGCTTTTTGATACTTTATCAACGACATAAGAGATATGGAATTTTCCCGGAAGGAAAGTTGAACCTGGATTGTTAAAGTTTTAATGGAATGGTTCATCGCCAAAACATTAGTTGTTTGAGTACCTTAGTGGAGGCTCGACCGTCTCGATCCTGGAAAAAGACTCGAGAGTTGAGCACTATTAAACTTCAAACGAAGCACCTTCTTGATGTCCCCTGTTTCCGTTTTGCTCGTCTATAGAGTTTGTGTCTAT
>NC_090729.1:53402817-53405317 GCF_036898095.1 Palaemon carinicauda
ATATATATACATATATATATACATACATGTGTATATATATATATATATATATATATATATATATATATATATATATATATATATATATATATATATATATATATATATATTTGAACGACAGAGGGAGTTGAAAGAGAAAGGGTTAGAATGATGATGACATCAAGAGCAGAGAAGGCATTACCTGTGTTGAAATTTGCGAGTAATGGATTGTTATATGCAAAGTTTGAAGCATGGGAGTGCAATGCGAGTATTATAGTTTGCTATGAACCAACAAATGATTCCCCTGAAGAAAGGAAAAGTGAATACTCTGAAGAACTGCAGAGTGTAATGTATGAGATCCGAGAGAGGTATGATAATTGTATTTGGTGGCTTTAATGCTAAAGTTGGAAGGAATAACCATGGTAGAGAGAATGTGATGGGTGTTGAGGGTCATGGTGAAGTTAAAAATAAAAATGAATCACATTTTATTAGTTTATCTTCTATAAACAGTCTTGACGTTGATCGTAATCTTTTCCTGCATAAGGGCATAAACAAATATACTTAGAATTCACCATTTTGGTAATTACAAAAATCAAGTAAATCACATAGTCATTACTAAAGAGAAAATGAGGAAACTGAGAAATGTAAGTAGCTATTGAGGTGCATATCAAAACTGAAAGCACCCCATAGAAATGTAGATAGAATGCCTAGGTTGAAACAACTACTCTTCTGAAAGATGAAAACTGAAAATCATTTGCAATTGCATGTAGAAATATATTTGCAGTTGAAGAGACTTTGAAAGAGGAAGAACAGATAATTGATGAAGAAAGGTGTGATATTAAGAGCATATATCAGGGAAGTTTAGTGACATAAATTACAAATAAAAAGTCATGAGTATGAAATGATATATGGGATACTATAGAAAAGGAGACAAGGTCTGAAATGGATAGTTCAAAGTTTTCGACGAAGTAATGAAAATTACTAGGTAGAGAGTGCTGTGTATTCCAATATTGATAATAAATTCAAAGGAAAAGAAAAAAAGAACAGGATAGATTATTTAGATAAGAAAGTAGATGAGGCTGAGATAGTTGTGAATTAAGGGTTTGGGTATGGTGTATAAATTGCTCATAGAATTATAAAGGAAATCTCTATGGGGTCAAAAAAATAAGAAACATAAACCAAGCAAAGAGAGGGATTGACCTGTTTTTACAACAAAAGATGCAGAAAGGCAACGTTGAATGCGTCGCTTTAGTGACGTCAGGCATAGGATATATGAATGGAATAATTTGATTGATATACCTGAAGCTGATTAAACCTTGATGTACCCATTAATGAATTCAGCGTGTTTAAAGTCAAAACTTTCATTAAAAAAAATAAGGAGATGAAAGCCACTGGTTATGATGGAATAAGTGCTGACATGATATTGGCTGAAAATAAAGTCTTTCAGAATATTTACAAGATTATTATGTGGAATATGTCATTGTGGAGCAAACCCTGATGAAAGTGAATTACGAGTGTTGGTGAAAATGGCAAAAAGGGAGACCTGAAAGATTACAATATTTACAGAGGCATCACACTTACGACAGTTTTCGTGAAAATCTATAATATGCTTATTCTAAAAATAACCAGAAAGAAAGATTGATGACAGCTGAGAGATGAACAAGCTGGATTTAGAAAATGTAGAAGTTTTACTAACCAAATTTTCATTTTGTGACATGTTGTAGAACAATGTATAGCATATAGAAATCCTCTTTTAATTGCTGTTGTGGACTGAAAAGGCCCTTGATGATATGCACCGGCCAATTTTGTGGAAAGTCTTGCCTTATTAATGGAACTTCCCTTAAACATGTAAATTTGATTATGTTTGCTAATGAGCATATCAAGAGTAAAGTTAGTGTAAGTGGAGTCCTATCAAAAAGAATTTCAAATGAACAGCGGAGTATTCCAAGGGAATGTGTTGTCACCTATGTCTCTTATACTTCAGATGGATTTGGTAATAAATAGAACAGTTGGAGAAGGTGGATGAAGATTCGGCTGGATTGGAAATAGGATATTAACTGATCTAGAATATGTTGATGACAGTGTCCTTATTTGTGGAACACCACAAGATTTGCAATGCTTGCTTATCAAAATGCAGGAAATATTATCGGAGGTTGGCCTCAAGATGAAGAGAAAAAAGACAGAGATGATGAATGGAATATACAATGGAAGATCAAAAATCATTGGAACGAAAAATGTTGATTGAGGTAGCATCAATAAGCTCTTGTGAACTATGATCTCTAATAGAGGGTCTTTAAAATTTGAGTAAGATGAATATAAATGAATAAATAATTATATATATATATATATATATATATATATATATATATATATATATATATATATATATATATATATATATATATACATATATATATATATATATATATATATATATATATATATATATATATATATATACATACATATATATATATATATATATATATATATATATATATATATATATATATATAAATAT
>NC_090729.1:53410317-53417817 GCF_036898095.1 Palaemon carinicauda
AAAACAGCTTTCAGATATTATCATTATTTATAATCAATGTTTATTCATCACATAGGCCTGTATGTCTGCACAATTTAATACAAAAATTAAAATAAATATAAATATACACTTAATTATATATATATAGGCATGAGCACCTTGACGAAATAGAGACCTAGGTAAGTAGCCTTTGTTAATATAGCCAATAAGGGCGCTTTTAATTTTTGTTTTGAAAATCTGAGATGCCCCTTTGATGTTTAAAAATTGAGATGCCCTCTCCCCCTCACACACTACACACTGAACTGACGATTATACTTGTGAAGTCACCCATGCGATCGGATATAGCATGTTTACACAGGAATAATGATACTTTTAGGGCATAGCCGAGACTGACCTGATATCAAATGATCAGAACAGATACGTGCTTAGGGTAGTGAGGATTCACGTAGATCAGCCCATGATATTCTGGTCAACCACAAGTCACGTCTGCGCTTGGATAATTCTTCTGTATTTTTGTCCTGATTCTGAATAACTGCCGGTATGCGGTAGAAACTCTTGTCATCTCTTTGTCATCGATTCCCACAGCCAACAATAGCGCAAAAACTGGGCATTGTGTGAATGTGAATGTGATGAGATGGCTAAATATTCAACAGTTCAACCATAGCTATTCACTGAACGCGTCTTTGTTTGTCCTCCAAGATGGCGGACGGGAGTTTGATGACGTATAATGAAGGACTCTATAGAAATGTGGAACAGTAAGTAAGGTAGAAATACTTAAAAAATAGTTTTCTGAAGGTGTTGAGACGGTACTGGTACGAGAATTCAGGCTTGAGAACGTTGCAGAAGGGTGGCTGAAGTTAATATAAAACTGGCACGATGACCAAATTCGAAGACATCACAGAGAGGCATCAGAAGTCTTCTCCAAGAATTCGATAATAGTGTTGAACTAAGGCAGGCTGCAGGCAGTTTGGGCTAATTCTCGTCACAAGCAGTGAAGGCTGGCTGCTTCAATTTGTCTCTTCTTCTCAACAATAATAGCATTTTGGAGATAGGCGTTTGCCGTATGAAGGGAAGGTTGGAAATAAACTATCAGACTTCTGGTTTTCCTCTGCCTCATATCTCGTCAGTACTTAGCTCTCATCTGCTTCGGACATAGTTTCTCTCTTGTATTTTGTCCTGTCCTAGCTCCCGTGGAGAATCTCTTCTTGAAGTTTATTTATCCATGTATTGGTGGAGTCAATTACAGTGCGCAGAGGTCATTTCCATAGGGTGCTTTTGTTAAAAACTCTGCGTCTCTATTGGCTTCCGCAAAAATGCCCACTTCTATCATTTCATGGAAGCCTCCAGAAGAAATTTCTGATGCAATCTGGACCACGTTTTAAGTCATAACAAAAGGGCAGCACGTGTCCACCCATGATGAAATATTTCATAAACAAGGAATTCTCTCAGGCTTAGTTTCTCAAAATATGCTGACTCCACTCATTAAGATGATGACCTATTGGTCGAAACTGGATAGTCCCCTTATCATGACAGGCGCTCTCGTCGAGGCTGGGTTTACTTTTAAAATGCTAATGACAGTGAAGTGATGACAGGTTTGACCAAACAATACAGTAGTTGGATATCACTGCTCATATTTTGGGAATAGATATTTATGTCTTTTATAACATATCCTTTTAAAAGTATTGTATTTACCCATGACACATTCCCCCAAAAGAAATAAAAAGAAAATCTACTGATTTTACTTATTTTTTAAAGGTCTGCCATGAAAAAAAAAACATTCATCCCTGAATTGACGAACATCTGCATGAAGCTTCCACTTAACATTAGCAAAACATTGTTCTTTCACATGCCATTCACTCAACACAAATCTTCAGTAAAAAGGAAAAAAAAACTTAATTCATTGATGAAAAAAAAAATAAAACAAACGCTTTTCTTGTT
This sequence comes from Palaemon carinicauda, assembly GCF_036898095.1. Taxonomy (NCBI): domain Eukaryota; kingdom Metazoa; phylum Arthropoda; class Malacostraca; order Decapoda; family Palaemonidae; genus Palaemon; species Palaemon carinicauda. The sequence continues at coordinate 53,412,235 of NC_090729.1, forward strand.
CTTAAAAGAAAAAAAAAACTCTGGAAAGGCTATCAGCTATGACATTATTCTTTTCTTTCATATGAATTATCTTCAGATTATAATCTTATAGCTCTAAACTCAAGTGTACGATATGTTTATTCTTATTCTTAAAATCTTTCCAGATAAACTAACGGATTGTGATCTGCATACACAGTTGAAACAAGACTACTACGTGCATAAATCTCAAAATGCTGCGAGGCTGAAACTAAACTAAACAATTCCTTCACAATAGTTGAATAAATCTGTTGAGCTTTATTCAGTTTCTTTGAATAATATGCAACTGGGTGCTTCGTCCCATTCATTTCTTGTAACAAGACTCCTCCTATACCAATGACACTAGCATCAATTGCTAAATTAGATTCCTTGCTAAATTCAGGTAACATTAATACTAATAATAATCTTATATCATAACGTCCATTCCATTATGTTTCAGTTGCTGGATTTAAGTGGTGTATCTAGCATAAAATAAATTCGGTAACTATTGATTATCCAGAAATTAAGGCTATCAAATTTTGGTGTACTTAGGTATTGTTTGGGGCGTTTAATGAAAATTGTGGGAATTTTCACACACTGGCTATTAGGGAATAATCTGAGTTGGAGGGTGAATTCGAGATTTTGAGCAAATGGGTGTGATTATATATGAAAATTATTACAAAGTTTCCCTTACCCATGTGATCAGGCCCCTTTTAAAATGTTATCTTTTGAAGGTTTTGAGCTTTACATGTCTCAATTGTGTTCTATAGCATCCATGTTTCTTGTGCATCACCTTAAAATGGAAAATCTCTCATTTCCTCTATATTGTGTAAGCTTAGGAAGTTTAAATACACCGTTACCATCATGTCAGAGTGGGGTGAGTATGGGAAATTTAGTACTGATATTATATTGCTTAGAAGGATTACTCCAGCAGTTGGTCATGGTAGACACTGCCCGGACTATAAGGAGGGGGGCAGTACATTTAAAGAGAGAGAGAGAGAGAGAGAGAGAGAGAGAGAGAGAGAGAGAGAGAGAGAGAGAGAGAGAGAGAGAATTTTAAGTGTAAATAATTTTTTTTCCATATTACTATTCTAGTAACTGTAGTCAAGGATGAGAGAGAGGGAGGCAGAGAGCGAGAGAGAGACTTTGCACTTATCAGTTTCTTATATTACACTATTATAGCAAATTTGTTACTTTTCTCTGAGGCATAACCTCTGAATATTTTCATCTTTTCAAGTTAACAGATATAAATCTATGAAGTCTAGCGTTATACGGTCTTAACTAATCTGCGAAAAATAGAATTGTTTCGCGTTACGAAGTAGAGCGAAAAATAATTGTCCAAACAACATTTAAACAGATCTTAGTGTCTTGCTACTTAAGTTCAGTTGTCATGTAGGCAGTGGCCAATGAGATTTCAGTGAGGGGGTAAAATAAGAAAGTCTTCCGTCTCCTCTTGAAAGCCATAATATCTTCAATCATTCGAATGTTTCGTGGGAGCTTATTATAGAGTCTCGGAGCCGCATATTTAAAGGCTCGGGGGCCTACAGTATACATATATCTAGGTTACAATAGTTTGAGGCCATCTGTAACTATTCTCGTGTCGACACGATTTGTTGGCTGCGCAATATATAGCAGTTCTCTTAGGTATTTTGGACGCCCGGTTCTGATAACTTGGTGGGTTATTGTACACATTTCAAATTGAATTCTTTCTCTAATCGGCAGCCAGTGCAAATCGATTAGTATAGGGGTGATCCTTTCTCTAAGTGGGACACCTTTATCAGTCTTGCTCCTCTGTTTATTATGTTTTGTAATTTCTTAAGTTACACTTTTGGTAAATTGTAATAGATAGAGTTGCAGTAGTCAATCCTGGTAATAACACAGTTTATCACAAGATTCTTTACAGAATGTTCGTCCCGGTACTTTTTTTATATACGCAATATTTCTGAGATGATAACCAGCAATTTTTATTACATTATTTATTTGGGCATTTAGAGGCAGGTTACAGTTAAGAAATACACCAAGATCTTGAACTTTACTAGATATCGGCACCGAGACATTATTTATGTTTATTTGAATATCACCTAAGTTTCTCACGCTGTTTCTCTTGCCCACCACCATGAATTCAGATCTGTTTTAATTTAATTTTAGATTTTTAAATGTCATCCATTCTCTTACACTATCAAGGATTAGGTTTAGAGTTTAAGTAGTGTTATGTATATCATTTATGGAGAAGTAAAACTGTGTTTCATTTACAAATAGTTTAAACTTCATGCCTTGTCTTTGTAGCATTTTCGATAGACCAATAGTATAAATGCAAAATAAGATTAGGCCAAGTACACTCTCCTGGGGTACCCCTTTGTTTAAGGGTTAATATGATGAATAAGAGTTTCCAATTTGTACACAAAAATTTCTACCAACTAAGCAGTCTTTTAGGTATTTGATGGCTTGATCTTCATAGCGATGGACCGTAGATCATTTAGCAGCAGTTCATGCACCACTGTTTCAAAAGCAGCACTGAGATCGAGCAGTATTAAGATACCACATTTATTCTCATCCATCATTTATAGCATATCATTTACAACAGAGCAGATGGCTGTCTCCGTAGAGTATAGTTTTCTGTAAGCAGATTGGTTGTCAGGCAAAGCTTCTATTACTTCTAAGTAGCTGACTATTTGTTCATGAATTATATATTCAAGCACCTTTGAGACAAAGGATAGATTTAAAATAGGTCCAAACGAGCTTAATTAATGGTAGTCCAGTGCATTTTTCAGAACTGGTGTGACTATAGCCATTTTCTCAGATTTAGGAAACTTACATTCATCAATGCTTGCATTTGCTATTCTCATTATTATTTCAGCTACACTAGAAAAGTCTCACTCTCCAATTACTTCAGATATTGGCATAGGATTGGTCGCGCAGTTTGTTTTCTTTGCTCTCTTGATAATTATAGTCATGTCATCTTGTGTTATGTTGTTAAATTGTATTTATTTTGGCTGGTGTTGAGTATTTACAAATGACCTGGTTATATTTTCAATTTTGTTTCTAAAGAATACTAGGAAATTAGCTTCTTTTCTTTTACATTTCCCATTATACCATTCAGGAGACGATATAACTTATTCATGTCTGTTGCTTCTTCGAGGATCTTTCTCTTATAGCATTCATTTTTTTTCCTTCTTAGTAGGTAGTTATATTGACACGCAGCAGTTTTGTATTCCACCCAAGTACTTAACTTTTTAACCTATTCCACTTTCTTTATTCACGTTCTTTTCCCTCTTATTTACCAAAGTCTCTCAATCAAACCATAGAGATTGGTCGTTTACGGTTATAGTCTTTTCCATCGGTGGGCACATGGTATCATATTAACTTTTACTTACTTTATTATAAAACGGTCATAAGACAGTTAGCACACTTAACTCCAAACAGACGTTGGTCATCATGATCACACGGAATGTTGATAGCATCATGTATATGCTTTGTAACTTCTTCGATAAATACGGTAGGAGAAAAATTTGATTTATGTGTAAAGTTTATATTTTTACTAATGCATGTTTCTGTAGAGGTAGACTAAACGTCATAAGTTTGTGTACTGGGGAGATAGTACATTTCTCTTCGACTCATATATAGGATAAAATATTATTCATGTCATCATTTAGAACTAAGTCTAGCGTATGCCCAGTTAAAGTAGTTGTACAGTTGACATTATTCTGTACTCGATATGATTCTAGTAACTCACTAAATGCCAAAGCATCAGGATTTAATGCGTCATCCATCCAAAAATTGAAGTCTCCACAGATAACTAATTCGTTTTTCTCTATGATAATCATCTCAACGAGAGTACCGAATTCTTCAAAAAAGATACTGGTGTTTGTTCTAGTTGGTTTGTAGGTTGTTACAAAGGATGGTCTTCTATTTTTTGGCGTCAATTTGATTTCTTTATATTCTAAGCTTGTTACACATTCTTTTCAACGTTTTGAGATTTGAGTACCTATTATGAATAAAGAGTCCGACACCCGCACCTCACCTACCTTCTCTCGGTATGTGAAAGAAGGCATGTGTGGGGGGCGTCATTTCAGTAATCTTTGCCTTGTCCAAGTTATTTAGCCCTGTTTCAGATAATGCTAGTATATCTAAATATTTTTCGTTTATCAATTCTCGAATTTGAAGTCTTATTACCTACAGATTGTATATTTACATAGCCAGAGTTTATAACATGCCTAGTAACCATGATCAGTATTTTCCGCTAGTCTTTTCAATTCCAAGGCAAAATTATTGCAGTCTCTAGAATTCACTGTGTGGTCACTTAGTCTGTTTAAATTTTTGCAGTTTATACACTTTGACACTTGCGAATTACACTCCCTGGTGGAGTGTCTCCCTGAACATTTCTCACAGACTTTATCTTCATTCTCAGACTTGCAATCTTTTTCAAAATACCCATAGCTCTGCCAGTGGTAGCAGGTGATCATGTGGTACCTATCACATATGTTATAGATACTCCATCGTAACGAAACTTTGTCCCCATTATCATGAATAGCCCTCCAAACTTCTGGATCACATTTCAGCACATGGTGGGTGGTTCTCCCGGAGGCATTTTTCTTCAGGACTACACTTATCTTCTATAATTTAGATTTGGTCTAGGCAGCGATTTATTTGATTCAAATCAGAGCATTTACCACACCATCTTCATCATTGTATACATTGCATATCATTATTTCGGATTTTAGTTTTCAGCCACCATTGTCTGAATTTTGTTTGCCGCCTGTTCTCTGATAATATCGTTTGCAAAGTTTACAACAACATTTCTATTCGTAGTTGACCTCATGTTAAGTATAGGAATGTCTTTAAGTGCTTGTTCAACCTTACGATTTCTTTCAGTAATTTTAGTTGTTTTATTAGTTACTTTAATTATCAACAGAATTTTTTCCATAACTTTGTCAGGAAATGTCGGTTTTTTCCGGTTTCTGGTCTATCAATGTTTAAAGTGTTGCTTTAATTGATTCCATATTCATGGCAAGAATATCAGCTTTCTCAGTAATGTCGGTGGTCTGGGTGGAATTTGCTGCATCTGCGTTAAGGTTCGCAAGTTTGTTTTCCAAGTCATCTATTTTTGCATCTTGTCCGTGCAGGGCCAAATTTCTCACGTTTACTTCTTCTTTTAATTTTGATATTACTAATTTGTTTTGTCTGACTTCACGTACGCAGTGTGAGCATAACCATTCATTCTTACTGATGGCTGTCACTATATGCACATATCTCTTACGATAGAATCTTTTACATTCACATACTATCCATTTTTTTCCGATCCCCATCCGGTTCACTACATATGAAGCAGAAACAGTTAGGAGCAGACATGGTTTACTATTTCTTATCACTTAGGTTTCTCTATAAGACTAACTAATATCCTTTCAATGATATTCTTAGTGAGGAACACAATGCTAAACATGACTCAGGGCATGAATAGCAGAGCTTGACACAACAAGTCCACACTCTAGTCAACCACAAAAGGAAGAGATTATAGTATATTCCGATCACAATCCTTTAACTTTTGTGGATAAGATGAAAAATAATAATCAAAGGTTAACTAGTTGGTCA